>NC_043741.1:601535-627401 GCF_004337985.1 Pyricularia pennisetigena
ACCTCCTTGTTTTCCTCTGCGACGCCTGGGGAACAGAAGAAAAAGAATCAAGAAGCAAAACCATCTTCAGATTTCTGGCACCGAAATCTGGGTGCGGTCGACTCTTCTTACCTTTTTTTATTTTTTATTTTTCTTCCCCTTGGCGACTACCCCGCCCCCACCAGCCCTCTTGTCGCATAAGCAGCAATGACTGCCTCAAATCTCCACGAACAGGCCCCTGCTATGGTGGCCGAAGCACATCAGCAACAACAACAGCAGCCATCGCGTGGCTTCGCGACCCGCGCTGTCCACGCTGGCAGTGCCCCTGACCCAACAACCGGAGCAGTTATCCCTGCCATCTCGCTCTCTACCACATACCGGCAATCAGCGCCGTCACAGCCCGTCGGTCTCTACGAATACAGCCGCAGCGCAAACCCGAACCGTGATAACTTTGAGGAGGCCGTCGCTTCCCTTGAAAATGCCAAGCATGGCTTTGCCTTCAGCTCAGGCAGCGCCACCACAGCCGTCGTGCTCCAAAGCCTGGCCAGCGGCTCCCATGTCATCTCAGTCTCGGATGTGTACGGCGGAACGCATCGCTACTTCACACAGGTCGCCCAAGCACACAACATCGAGGTGACTTTTAGCCACGACATTGTTGCCGACGTGGGCTCGCATATTCGCCCAGACACCAAGCTCATCTGGATTGAGTCGCCTAGCAATCCTACCCTGAGCTTGGTCGACATCCGTGCCGTTGCCGACGCTGCCCATGCGCGCGGCGTCCTAGTCGTTGTCGACAACACCTTCCTCTCCCCATACATTCAGAATCCGCTGAACCTCGGTGCCGACATCGTCGTCCACAGCGTCACCAAGTATATCAACGGCCACAGCGACGTAGTCATGGGCGTGGCCGCTTGCAACGACGACGCCCTGGCGAGCCGCTTGCGCTTTCTGCAGAACGCCATCGGTGCCGTGCCTTCGGCCTTCGACTCGTGGCTGGCTCACCGTGGACTCAAGACACTTCACCTGCGTGCCCGCGAGGCATCGCGCAACGCCGCCGCCGTTGCTGCCTTCCTCGAGACCAGTCCTTACGTCATTTCGGTCAACTACCCGGGGCTCGAGTCCCACCCACAACGGGATATTGCCCGCAGACAGCACCGCGACGGAATGGGAGGCGGCATGCTGTCATTCCGCGTCAAGGGCGGTCTGGTTGCTGCCGACCGCTTCTGCAGCACCACGCGCGTCTTCACCCTGGCCGAGTCGCTGGGTGGTGTCGAGTCCCTGGTTGAGCTGCCCAGCGTTATGACACACGCAGGTATCCCTCGCCAGAGCAGGGAGGCCGTTGGTATCTACGACGACCTGATCCGCGTCAGTTGCGGTATTGAGGAGGCCGAAGATTTGGTCGCCGATATCAAGCAGGCCCTTGAGGCTGCCGCTTTGGCTAGCAAGCTACATATTAGCAACGGCAACGGGAATGGGCACTGATGATTTGGTGCTTCCAGTTGTTGACGATGGTAATGACTTGCTGCAGGTTTTGGACATTTAAACATTTGGGTTTCATGTCGCATTTGCGACTGTACACGACAGCTTCGCGCACTGGAAATTTGCATTAGATCTATCGGCATTGCTAGATTTATATAGTAGACGGAACCCGGGGCTCCTTGATGAGCGACTTCGCTAAGTTCAACAAGAACCAAGAGGGGGAAAAAAATCCAAAGAAAAAGAAATGATTGCCATTCTGCAAAGTTGTCGAGTGATTCAGAGCGAAAAAAGAGCCAAATTTGAAGAAATAATACACCACGGCTGGTACAGGAACGCAAGGGGAGCGCAGGTGGAATGGTCCGCCATCTTACTTCTATCGCCAAGCCGACGACGATATCAATCAAGTTGCCACTAGAATTTAGCTGATACCGACGGCATATAGTTCTTGCCCGTCACTGGCGCTTCGATTACAATTTCACCATGGAACGATCAAGCTTGATTGGTAAATGGCACTGTCGTTGCTCGAGACGTCACCTGTCAGTGACGGCATTAATGTGCCAGAATCTGTGCATTTAATATCCCATCATGCTCGAGCTAGCGAAAAGGTTGCCATGAAGACAGAAATCTAGTTCGACTAATCAGAATCATGAAATTAAGAAAGTCATAACCTACACGTGCAACTCCATGCTTGTATGCGTCCTTTGATGCCTCAAAATCGAGAAAGGCTACCCTCCGAAGGGTGGTATGAAAATGACATGGTCTAGCAGGCGAAATACAAAAAAAGGAAAAAAAAAAAAAAAACCATGAAAGAACCAGCCAGGGATGTGAATACGCCATATCGCCTGAATAAAACGCCTTTTAAACATGCTATGCAATATACAAGTACATGAAACTTCAGTATACATGCCACGAAATGTCGCGGAATAAACAGTATACGAGGAGCCTGCAGGTTGTGGTCGAGTAGAGGGGGCCTATCCAGCCCTACGTAAGCCCTCGGCTGCCAGAATTGGGACCTCAACGTCCTTAAGACCAAGAACTCCCTCTTCACGTCGTCGATCGACGAACGAGTTGCACTCGCTGACGACCAAGCTCCATTCTGCAAGCGCACGCCCCGCATAACGTGATGTTGATTTGTGTACTCCAGTAGGCTCGATGGCCAAGATTTTGGTTTCCCCATCCTTGGGCTTTGGTTGCTCCAGACGACCTGTTTCTGCCTTGAGGGCGGCAGTCGTAGAATTCTCGAAAGGAAGCTCTCCGATCAGCCTGAACTCACTCGAGCTGGTGTCGCCACCAAACGATGGCCTCCCGCGGGACTCCAAACCTGGAGAGAGACATTCCTGCGTGTTGTCGTCTGAAGCAGACTTCCTTTGGGCATTCCTGGCTTCTGAGATCAAGCCACCCTGCATCCAGCCCGAGATGGCCCTGGTAGGAGGCGGACGACCCGGCGACAAGGGCAGAGAGTCTTCGTCGCGATAGCCCGCAGAAGCCAGCTTCGAACTGACTCTCGCCTGTGCTGGAGCAGGCAGTCTGGGCCGCGTAATGACCTGTTCTCTAAGATAGGCGGGCACGCCGTTGTGCCACGGTATGTTGTGGAGTGCGAACCTGAAAACATACTGCTCCGCGTCAAAAATGGGCGCAGAACCAGTCGAGTCCGATGGGGACGACGGGGCTCGGCTTGGGTTGTCGTCCTTAGGCGGGAGGGGTGGCCCTTCGGAGTACTGCCGTGACACAACCGTGTCCCTGCGTGTCTTTTCCAGCCCTTCGCCATAGCTTCGCGGCCTGCCCTCACTGCCCGGCGTGTTGAGGCCTCGCAATCTCCCTAAAAGGGACCAACGCTTGCTGGACTGCGCATCCCTAATATTGTCCACACTATCGCTACTTTCCATCGTAAAATTTTGCGAGTTGTAGCCATCAAAGTCCCCAAAGTCAGCCTGCAGAAGCGGGTTGGCTCTTTGTGGACTCGCCCAAGGGCTCGCCAGGAGACCTTGGTGTGATGCTCCCATGACCTCGTTGCGCACAATCATGAACCGTTTGCCTGGCTGTGGCAGACTCGGGGTTGTTGAAGGGGGGGCCGACGCCGACCGCTCCGCCTTTTGTTTCAACCAAAGGTAATGCGAATATGTGTCCCTGAGTCTCTTAGAGACCAAGATCCAGATCCGGGTGTCCAGTTCGTTCGAGCTCCCGGAGTCGCGGCAAATTCTCCAACAAAGGAGCCTCAGATAGTATGCCCGGACCATGGGACACCAGTTGCAGAAAAACTTTGCAAAAACCTCCTGGTCAAGTAGCCAATCCACACATAATGCCTCCTTCCGGCTCGGGTCCGCCGCTATTATATCCCAAGTTGAAAATAAAAACGACAGAGTTCTTATCTCGGACATGGTATTGTTATTGGATAGCATCCTCTTACAGACGTCGAACCAAAAAGTCCAATCGACATAGTCCATCATCCGGGGCAGAGTCGGGTTTCCTCCGTCACCAGGGCTAGAGGGGGCCGCATGGTAGATTAGGAGAGCTTCTTGTAGGAAATCACACAAGAGGTGCTGGGCATTGTGATCGTACTGGCCCGTCCGCTTGGTGGCAGCTTTTAGGAGGCACATGAAGGCTTCGGCGAAAGCAAACCGCGCCCCGCTAAGACAGTTACCCGTCAATAGGAGATCTCTCAGCAGCATGATGACGCAGTTCTCGTCCATATCACGAAACATGTTAGCATGTGGGAGCAACTGCCCCATGTGCGTAAGTGCTGCATCGGCCCCATGGATGGATTCGGGGAATGACGGTCGCATCAGAGCCTCGAAGGCGACCTGGCGGTTGATGGTATCATCAAAGATAGAGAGTAGCTGCGCGTGTATGAGTACAAATGCCGGTGCGCGTGCTTTCTCGATAAGGGGCAGGCCGGCTGGCATAAACTCCTCGGATATGATGTAGAAGTGCTTGCAAAAGACAAAGAAGAGGTTGGTGTCGCCACCACGCCACCTTGATACCCATGGCCCATACCACGGAATGTAGAGTGTCTGAGGTGGGAATTTAGGGGGGCGTCGAAGTTTCTCTTTCAGCGCTCTGACGGATGAGTAGCCCAGTGAACCCAGGCTCGGAGGGAATAGAGCAACAATATCTTCACTTTCCCCAAGACTCGTCCGGGGCAGCCCAAACTCATCCACAACCCTAGTGATGAGGCTAGGCTTGGCGTCAAGCCCCCACAAGCGCACAACTATTTGCGCTACGCCCGGCACAAAGAAGAATCCATACGCTAAAGTCTTGCCTGCAAAGGTGATGAGAGGCTCTGGGGCTTTCCTGAGAGAGAGCTTGTTTATGACGACGGCGAGCTGGCTAAGCAAATTTGATAGAAAAATGTCGTGGACGTTTCGCTCGGTCGATCGAGCAATGAATGAGGTATCGCTCAGGGACAAAGCCCCAGAGTCCGAGCGTGCCCGCACCTTCTCAGAAGGACATCGTTCGGCGAGTGGGCGGAAGTGAGGTGTGCCCAGTCGCCACTCTGGTCTGGTCATGAGCATCGTGATCGCGCCGAGTACGATTGGGCGGTCGAGGCCGGCAAGAGGCTCCGGGGTGGACTCCGGGGGCAGGATTGTCGCTATACCCTGGTCCCAGGCGACACGACCGCTATTCTCGTCGAGGAGCTGGAGCATGACAGCCCACCACTTTCCCATTATGGTGGCGCGGCGCTCCACGTCCTCAGGCGAGAGGGCATCCGTGTCCTTGTTGGAAGGGTCGCAGGCATAACGATTCAGAAACGGGACTAACGCCGTCTTGACAATGGTCATGCGATGAGCAGTAGTCTGCTTGCCCACAAATGAATGGTATGCGCCATCCAAGTCTCGAAAGGGAGACCACAGAGGGTCCCTCACGGTCGAAGCCGCCGTTATCTCGGAGCCGCGCTCTGAGCCGGTGATAGGCGTGCTTGCCAGCTCATCCACTGCACTAACATCCGTGGAAGATGCATAAGCACTGCTTGCACCATCTTTGATGCCGCGTGCTGTCTCGGAGCTCCGTTTGGTCAGGCCCCCACCTAGACCGCTCCTGACGAAGACGGTCTGCGGTTTTTGCTTGATCTTGGTGAGGTAGATGCTGGCTCTGTTGAGAGCGCGTGTCGTTGTACTGAGAGAATCGGAAGACTTGCTCACCCCAATGCCCCGGCCTGGTTTGTCACGGCCCCATATGCGCCTCGACGACAGAACCTTGTCGTCTTCGGCGGCCCCATCGGGTATCTCTGAGCGTTCGTCTTCCGAGGATGAATTCCGGGAGCGCGATCCGGGGAGCCATGATAAGCTCCCCAGGTTGACGTATGAGCCAGAAGCGGTTCTTGACCTCTGCAGTCGTGTGGAATCAGGAAGGTCGACTGTAGTGGCTGAGTCTGCCGTCTCGGGATACGACTGGGGTGGGGTTACTATATCGGCAAGGTCATCATCGTTCCGCAGGGGTCTCCATGTGTGAGGTCGGAGGGCATCTGTCTTTCTCCCGCTGCCGGCCCCGGTGGTCGGGGCCTCTTGGGATGCGCGCGGAGTATGGTTCGGTAAGCTCGATACTGTTGTGATGCTAGAATCCTTGAGCTTGAGAAAGATGGAGTCCTCCAGCGGTGGAACATTAAAGTCGGGCAGAGGCAGCAGACCCTTGGATGGTGCGGCGTCGGAAAGAGGGTAGTGGGAAGAGAGCAACACTAGGTCAGGTGAAGAATGCGACCGGACTGGCAGTTGCGGCTTTGGGGCCGAGGCAATCGTCAAGGTCGCGGCGCCCATTTCAGTTCATCATGTGTTTCGTAAGAAGCGAATATGAACCTGGTGTGTGAACAGAAGAACACTGGGCGCGGGGATATTTTGTCTGCTCGGCTCTGTTCTGTCGTGCCCTGTCCCCTTCCTGCTGAGGTGAGGCTTGACCAGCTCAGGGAGAAGGGGTGGTGGTGAGGCGGTGGCTTGGTCGTTGGTCGACTCGTCGTCGAACTGATAATTGGAGGTTGGGTATATAAGTAATGTAGGTAGGTAGTTAATTTACCTAAGCTAGAGTCGTGGATTGGTGTCGAATCGATTCCCCGTGGGTATCCAAACCAGCAATCGTGGAGGACCGGTTCGAGTGGAGCCCGTATATCGTCTGGTCGTAACACAAGACTGGCACTGGAGAAAGCAATGGAAAGTCGATTGATGAAGGGGGAAAAAGATAGCATAACACTAGAAATCACGACATTAGTGGCTGCGGATAAAACTATGAAAAACACTGAAAAATAAAAGAGAGAAAATAAAAATAAAAAAATAAAAAATGAACCCTCCCCCAGAGAATATGGAACATGAACATAAAAGAATAAAATAAAATAAAAAATAAAAATAACGGACGAAATAAGAAAAAAAAAAAAAAAAGGTGCCCAGGACGTTATGACCAGAATTACCCTAGTGCCATGGGGTACTTCTCCTCGTCGCGGAAATCTCGAAACAACCAGATGCAGGGAGTTGCCAGTGTGCCTTGTTTTTCTGCCCCCTGCCCGCCTCGAATTGGAGCCAAGTCGAGGCTGGCCGGAGGGCTGAGGCAACTTGATGCGCCTCGAGATTGGGATTTTCGACAACTAGGGTTGGAAATGAAGGCAGAAGGAGGGGTGTCAATGTACTGTACACCGTTATTTCAAGTCCGACACGCGCGCGCCAAAAATAATCATCAAACCTCAGTGGCCGCTCGGCAAGTTGTTGACAGGCTGGTTCAACCGAGTAAGGTACTGTAGGGCAGATGACAGTTGACACTATTTTGTTTGAACGTTTAATTAAAGCTACCTGGTGCGAAATAATGCCACAAGTCGCTGCAATCGTGATCAGAAATCTTGGGTCAATCCGAACCGACCGGAAAGCAGTGGAGGTGTCAGAAGCAGCCCCCTTTGCACTAACAAACTAGCTGACTGATACTTGGCTCCAGGTCCAAGCGAACCCCATCGAGCCCCACCGAACCCCCGTCGCCCACGGTGCCCTTCTACCAGAAAGGTAGCGAAAAGCAAAGCAAGCAATGTAACTTACGATACGGGTACTGTACGCAGGCCCTCCCCAAGGCAAGGGGCTGCTTGAGGGGGATAATTGCCTACCTGGGTGGGCGCCTTACCTGTACGGGCCGTGCCTTGCCTCAGGCTAGGAGAAAAGACCCAGGTACGGATAGGTACGGACGTACCATAGGCTAAAATAGTGTGACTAGTTAGCATGCGTGATTATAATTGGCACATATCACCGGCTTGCCGGTCGACACCTTAGCTTACCAGGTGGTGCCATGTGCTAGTCTAGCTGTCAATTTCTCGATCCGGCGGGATGGGTAGGTTGATGTTGGCACCTGGTGGATCTTTTCCAACCGAGCGCAAGCCTACCTTGTTCGCTTGCATATCGTAGGAACCCTGACATACTATGTATATTATTACCTTACTCGACGATCGATCGGTGCTGGCGTCAACTGTCAGTCGATGCTTTGTTTCTTAGTCACTGTTAATAATATCCATGTGTCGAAGCTTGAGCCGTGGATTTATTAGCAAATCCAACCTCGTTCATCCAATCTCGTTCATCCACAAGATTGGTTGAAATACATGACGTACCTGAGCAGACCGGCACATCTTATTGTGAGACGGAATGAGTGGCCAGTCCCTATGTAAGTAGGTATCCGACTAGCGGTGAGCCCCGTACCGCAGTCTTCTTTTGATGCCGAAATCATCACCAAGGTCCCATATTTACCAACCCAACCAAAAGGCGAAAATAATCTTAACATTACTAGTATACTCCGGCTTGCGCAGCCTGCTTTCTCGTGTCAACTGCTCCAATCATTTCATTGGCAGAAATACCGTATTCGGGTCCGAAGTGCTGAGGGGACAAGGGTTTTGAGCTACGACTTGACACCTAGCTCTTATGCCAATTGATGTTCAATGTGATTATGGTGCAAAAAGCAAGAAAGCCCCAATAGTATCTCGGAGAATAGCTGCCATGTTACGATGTATCATTAAGCCCCGATATCCCCCTGTAAGCCACCCGAAGGAAGGCAGCGACGCTGATCTAGAACTAGACTAGACCTATACGTAGTTGAAAAGACTGATCGCTCCAATACGACTGTCAAAGAAAGAAAGTATCGATATACTCCACAGCCGATTCTTGAGACAACGCTGCTCTAGCAATGTCAAAACAAAAACACCCAAACACCGGATACCCTAGACCAAAGTCATTAAAAAGCAACCAACACAAGCGCATCCAGCCAAAGGCTATTGAGGTTTAAAAGCTGAATTCGCAAAATCAACTGCAACGCAGCGCAGATTATAGTCCGCTTTTCGACGTCACACTTGCTTATACTCACAGGTGCTGCATCGTCGAGCTGAGAAAAACAAACGAATCGTACTGATTGGCGAATGCCCCAAGTGATTTCACGACAATTCATCACCAGTTAAACAAACTATTGTCAACGCAGAGACATTCAAGTTTGCTGGTAATTGCCCTTGATAACCTCTTTGCCTGCCGGCGGCAGCGGGCCTTTGATTTCTCTCTCGACAATAGCAGCCATATGTTGGGTGAAGTTGGCTAAAGTGCACTTCTTTTTGTCGACAAAAGTGTAAACGACTGCCAAGCGAAGTGATGGCAGCTTGGGGCCATTGTTAAACTCCCAATCATGTATCTCGGCGGCCACCATCTCCATTTGTCGTATTGAGTGCTTGTAGAACTTATCCGAGCCTTGTGTCAAGCCCCACAGGAACACCGAGCCCTGCCTCAGGACAAGTTCTTCAAAAGCTAGCATCTTGTGTAGGTAGTCCGGATCCGTGGCGGCGTCAGCGCCCCGGCTCCGGGCCCATCCAACGGATCCCATCCAGGCTGTCTCGAACAGGAAGGCCAAGTCAACTGTGGATAACGTCTTGATGTACTCGACTTGAGCTTTGCGTTCGCTATCTTGATTGCTCAAGTCGAGTATGTGATCGCACATGTGCAGCGCGCGCTCCAGCCCAGCTACATAACGCGAGCGGCATTCTTCAGAGATGGTACTATTGGCCGAAAGGATATTGTGGTTCACTATGCTTGCAATTCGCTTCTGCCTGCGCTCGAGTTCACCGATCGTATCCAATGAGAAGCGTGGGTAAACCTCTCGCTCAGGTGTTCGAGTACAGACAACGTCGCAGCTAGGAGGAAGCATGTATCTTTGCATGCGACTCTTGCAAATTGATTGCTCGTATTCGACAATGCCAGAATAAATTCGACTATTTGTGCGCATGAGGGCTGAAAGAGCTGGGAGCTCAGCTTCCTCGGCGATAATGAGAAAGATTTCGAGGTCCATGGTGTTGTTTGAGCGTGAGGATGTCGAGGCTAGGAATGAGCAATATGGATGATTGGCGTCCAAAACAAACAGGGTTGAGAAGCAGATCAAGGCAGTATCAACAAGCCAGGACGTGAACAAGCGTCGACTGTCCCTTTTTATACAGCAAAAGGGAAGTGGGCAGTTTATTCACGACGCTGCTGTTTGAGAAGGTTGAGAGCTGTAGAAGGCAAAAAGAGGAGCCAAGTGACACCTTGATGGCCAGTCGGTGGGCACCACCTCAAGTGTCGACCCCTAGTGATTGCCCACGTCCAAGTGATTCATAAATGGTGAAATGCTGACGGTGGTTGATCTGAGATGGAAAGAGGAATGGAGCTTTTGTGTGGGACTAGTTCGTTACCATTATGGTAGGCCCGTACGTGGTTTGATTCCCAAGGTTCCCGGTCGGTCGATGCACCCGAGTACCTGAATAGCCACGATTCGGTCCAGATCCGAACGTGATGGCAATCCACTTCGTTAATCCAGGGCTCCCACACATGATTCCGGTTCGAAGTCCAAAAAAACCGACGTCCTAGAAGTGGCCACATCTCCCATGTGTCGTAGGCAATTACATGCCTAAGGTAGGTCGGTTGGTAAGATAGCACCTAATGTGACCCGAGTTACTGCTGATATCCTCACGACGAAGCAAGCCTTGGGAATGCGGACTTGAAATAAGCACCAGGCTATATCATGCCGCAGCCTCCTTTTTGGGAAAGCGCTCCTTTATTGTAATGTGTTTGTCGCCGTAAAACTTAAAAGTCGTGATAAGCTTTTGAGTTGCATCGAGCTCGGTAATCTCATCGCCACCGCCGACGGACTTGCCATTGACGAGAATGTTGGGCACGGTTTTCCTTTTGGTCATCTCACCCAGCTTCTGCTGGATCTGTGGGCCGAGAGGGTGCTGGTCCAACTCGACGACGTACGGGGCTGGTTGTATGCTGTACTTTTCCAACAGAACACCCTTGGCTCGCTTGGAGTACGGGCAGTATGATTTCGAAAAGATGATAACTGGGGACCCATTTGAGTTAGCACATGTCGAGGCGCTTCTTCACAGTAGCATGATTATCAACGCTACAATAGGCCACTTGCCTGGAGATTTCCGAAGTATCGTGTCGAGCTCCGCCTTGACTTCCTTGTCCTCGCTCGTCTCCACCATTGGCTTCTCGTCTGCTTCCGCCTCAGCTAGCGCCGGCTTGGTTGTCTTCTTCTTTGCAGTCTGGCCACCTGCTGAGCTGCCGACACCGACAATGTTTCTAGGTGCGTCTGGCTTGTTGGGCGACTTTGAGTTTGCTAAATCTTTGGCTTTTTGCTCGGCGGCCCTCAGGCGGTCTGACATTTCTTGGGCAAAAACCTCGTCGTCTTGATCAACGTCGCCATCGGCATCCTTGTCTACAGCTAGATGACCCTTAGCCGCTCCAGTTTTGGATCTCTGCAAGGCGGCTTGCCCATCAGCGCGTGCTCTGTCGATGGCGGTCCTAGTCTTATGGTACAGCCCTTGAATAGAGTTTACATCAGTATCGCCAGCCTGGCGGAGGCGGGATGTGAAGAGCAAAGTGAAAAGAATGGCAACGGCGACGATGCCTAGAAGACGCAAACGTCGTGCGGACGGCATGCTGATTGCGGTGTCAGGCCAGGCCGACCTCAGCTGCGTATCAGTGCCGAAAAAATGGGGAAATGGACTCCTTTTTCGAAGTACGATGGCAGTTGCTAAAGAATTATCTCAATAAGACGGAGGGCAACATCTGCAAGATGAAAGTTGCAGCTAGAAGACCATTTATTGAGAATAAAGACGGACGGGGTAAGTTTTCACAGTGATGAGTTAGATGAGTTAGTTGGTTTCGTGCAAAGATCCGATGCATTCTCTACACAATTCATTACTACGTGCAAGCTTCGGCAGCGCGTTCGAACGTGCAGATCTCACTGTTCTAACTAACCCCTGCAGTCCTGCGCCAAATCTGACGCAACCTTGACCAAGCTCCCCAACCCCGACACTGGTTGGTGGATACATGGCGTCGAAGTGTAAAGCCCGTCTGATGAAAGAGCCCCATGTCCTTCAATCTGCATGAAGACTGATACCATAAAAACTGCAACATCTTGAGGTTTTTTTTTTTTTCTTTTCTTTTCTTTTCTTTTCTGATACAAATACTGACGTTCGCTTCTGTAGTCAAGGAGATTAGAACAGTATTTTGGGCATCCTCACACAGATCAGAGTCTTGAGTTCGGCGATGGGTGCGACCTGGCAAGCTCGATCTCAACAATCTCACCACTCATCATGATGTCAATGGAAGTTTAAATCTTCCTCTCCAGCTAAGTTCGACAAACGCAAAATATACTATGCAAGAAGCACATGTCCTTTCAAAAACTTCCATATCTTTGACACCCAAATGCGGAAGAGAAAAAAAAAAAGATCTATGTACTATCTGTGACAGTGGTAAATCTGGCACCTGCACAGAGTACCATGCTGTAACAAAGCTATAGTAGGCAATGAGATTCAACAAATACCTAGTAATTAGGTAGGCATCTAGGTAGCCAGAGTGAGGTCTATGGGATATTATTAGCTTGAGCTTGAATTCTCGTGGAAATTTGAGGTCTCCAATGAGTATGGGAGCGAGGAGACGTAAACTCTCCGGCCGGTACCAGACCTACATACCATGGTAATTGAGTGACTACGTAGAACCAAGTTCAATACATTCATTATCTTGGGCCCTCGACCTTGCACGGATAGGTTAGCAAGCCAGTGAGCCAGTGAATTTCCTTTGCCAAGGCAGAACAAAACGCTACCCTGCATGGGTTGGTGGGCCACGGTGGAATGGCATGTAGTCACGTGACTGGGAATGGACTGAGCAATCAGAAGAAAGCCCTCGCGGGAGGCGGTTGATTATGACTAAGCACAACAGATCACACACAATCGCGACCAAATATCTCCCCCCACCCAACCATCGACCTCTAGCAAAAGTCGAAACTCTCACCTCGTGACGACCGAACGCTCCTCAATCGACACATCGCCGCCGAAACCGACGAGGAACCCCAACCGCAAACATGGCTGACGTCGAATACGTGTGTTTCCCTTAAGAGTTTTGTTGCGGCAGCCGCCCTGTCGTTTGCCTTGCAACACAGACTGACCTGAAGATGGGGATTTCTAGAACGCCGAGGAGGCAGCTGAGATCAAGAAGAGAAGAGCCTTCCGCAAGTTTTCTTACCGTGGTGTCGACCTCGACCAGTACGTTTGCCAAAACCCAGACCGACGACACAACCATCTCCCCATCGGCCATCGGTCGTTTACCTGCGATGGCATGCATCACGACGAATATCGACAATGGTGCGACTGGAACGCTGTTACAGCAGGCTGACAATTTTGTGTTGCTCCCGACTTCAGGCTCCTTGATCTCACTTCAGACCAGCTCCGTGATGTCGTTCACGCTCGTGCCAGGCGCCGAATCAACCGCGGCTTGAAGCGCAAGCCCATGGGCTTGATCAAGAAGCTCCGTAAGGCCAAGCAGGAGGCCAAGCCCAACGAGAAGCCCGACCTCGTCAAGACCCATCTCCGTGACATGATTGTCGTCCCTGAGATGATCGGTTCCGTCATTGGCATTTACTCCGGCAAGGAGTTCAACCAGGTCGAGATAAAGCCCGAGATGGTTGGCCACTACCTGGCCGAGTTTTCGATTTCATAGTACGTCCAGATTCCGGCTTCTTACCCAGGCATCGCAGCCGATGAGCTGGTAAGAACATGTTTTGCTGACTCTCCTACAGCAAGCCCGTCAAGCACGGTCGCCCGGGTATTGGTGCTACCCACTCGTCTCGTTTCATTCCTCTGAAGTAAGGGCCAGGTTTGGCGAATTTTTGGGGAGGGTCTTGCATTGAAATTCATTCCGGAATATGGCGCACGGTCACGGTTTTACTCTAGAGGTTGGCAAAGCCCCAACCGACTGGAGATGATAGTGCAAATAAAAGACGAATCTTTGGGCAAATTGCTGGTTGCGAATTCAACTTTTTTTTTTTCAAGGGACGCTTGTCTTCGATGACTCTATCTGACCCGTTGTGATTTTGCTTCCTGCTTGGCCCGGACTGCCCTCATCCCGTGGAGCATGTGCTGAGCACATCAATTTGAGACAGCCCTTGACGTTGTAACGCTATCCCAAAAGCATTCTTGATTTTCCAACCGCCAATCCAGCTTGCATTAGCTCAGCGTACAACTCAAACGATAGTGGGTATTTGACTTTCTCAAGTCGTCGCATTCCTCGCAAAAACAGTCAAACGCTGGTATTCCATAGTTTATGCTCAACTCTTCGCCCTTCTTTATATCAGCTCTGGCAATCACCCGGATCTCGCCGTCTTGAAAGCTAAAGTTGCAGTTGAACTTGCTGCATTTGTGGTTGATCAAGGAGCCGATGAGATAGATGTATGCGCCATGCCTCCCTTTCCCGCAATCCTCCGGTGCACGAAAGGCGTACAAGCGGACAAATTTTAGAATCTGTTTGTCGTATTGTGTCGGCCATCTTAGCGAGGAAGCCGACGACGTGCTGGACATGTACTGATCCAGGGTCACATCGAATTCGACAATGGTCGGCTGGCGGACCATTTTGCCAATTTCAGGAAGTATTTCGTAGGCTTTTTGTAGCGGAATTTGGTCCGCATTTGCTATTGGCCGGAACGCAGCCTGCATCAGGGCCTTCTTCTTGAGAGGAAGTGCTTTATACGTTGCCGGGCCATCTTTTAAGCATGTGTCACAGTAGTTGTCGTGAGTGGCCTCGAAAACAGGTCTTTCTTGGAAAATCAGCGAGCCGTGAGAGATGTTGGTTTCCGCAAATACTCCAAGGCCAATTCGATTGGAGGACTGCCTGATACTGATAGCTGGGGCCTGAGCGGGCTCAATTGTGGCCGCCCCCAAGCAATCATCAGCTCTCATGCTACTGCGGGATGGCGGCTCTGATAGAAAATGCGCCATAGTTGTGGCGCCGATCAAACTATTCTTGATGATGATTTATCGATGTTGCCCAATATCATGAGCGCGGATTGAAATGAAACGAGAGAAAATGTCATAGCAAGAGAAAAAAGAAAAAAGAAAAAAAGCCTGCACCTGCAATGCCTGTGCCGATACGGACGATGCATTCCTTGGGCGGGCGGACAAACTTTGTTCGAAATAGCAGCCACTCCAGGTGTAGTCGTAGTCAGCCAAATTGTTCTGATTCAGGGAAGGAGTGATTGCCCGGGACCTCTCCGATAACAAAGCTATTACACCAGCCTGCAACAACTTGAAGCATTCATGCTTGATAGGGTGCCAGCCAATCGTACAAGGTCAAGTGCGAGAGGAGTTAATACCCTATTGTGTAACGCTCGAGAAACAGCGAAAAAGTCGGGTAGGGTGTATGTTGGATTCCAGCTTAGATCAAAAAGTTACGGTTCTTCTCGAATCATTTGCCGATTACTGTGGGAGCTCAACATGAACCTAACAGTTCCAAATATCTCAGTCTTGGAGCATAAATCAATGGCCGTAGTTTGCCCATGAGAGCTGATATGGCGCACGGTCAAAGGACAGGCGCACGGGATGCTGACACTAGATAGATTGCACGGCCGGATGCGCAAGCGCCGATAAAGGCCTGAAAAAAGCTCTATGTTGCAAGCAGTTGCGTAGTATCATACAGATGCTGCAGCTTATTCCGCCTTCTTGGCCGCCAGCTTACTTGCTTTAGCCTCCTCCTCCTCGAGATGCTTCTGCCTGTAGTGATCCACGACCTTGTCTAGGTTGACGTAGTGCCCTGCCGGCACTGAGTATGGCGAGCCTTGTTGAAACATCCTACACTGAGGGTTAGATCTGTGACGGGCTCGTTCTGGGGGTTTGTTCCCACGGGATGACGCACTCGGGATACTTGAGCTCGATGTGAGTGTTCCTCTCGCAGTTGTAGAAGAGGTTCTTGTCATGGGCAGCCTGTTCAATAAGGTCGGTGTGTCGGCTGTTGCGCTCCTCCCATGTGTTCTGCAAGTCTGACCAGCGATCAATGGCAGTCGTGATGGTCGACGGCTCTCCATTGGGTCCCGGGCGGGTGGCGTAGTAGAGGCCAGTGGAGACGGGGACAGCACCGAAGAGAACGTAGAAGAAGGTCTAGAGGAAAGGGCCCAAAATTAGCACACTTTCCAAGAACTGGCGTCAGAAGAATGGGTGACAGCTTCATCGACGTACGCCCATGCCCTCTTCAACCGGGGCAGGTCCGTTGTGATGGGTGTGATCGGAGGCGTAGGATCGTGTTTGCCTGGGACGCAATGCAGTGCGTGACTGCCGCGCCAGTACGGCGGTTCCTCGACGCAGAGGCAACATGCTGGCTGGTTAATTCCGCAGCTGTGGTCGCGTGGGGAGAGGATTTCGATCGTGATTTTTTACGGATCAATTGGGGGCTTATTTGTGCAGTTGGCGAAGTTCAATTCCCAGATTCAAAAGCCCATCGGGTGCTGCCACTAGCGGCACGAGTCGTTGGAGTAATTTGGCGCGGGTTGAGCCGAGCTAGGCGACTTATGGAGCCTGCCGCGTCTGGCATAGCCAATCAACATTCGACAAATACAAAAATCCAAGAATGACGCACGGAGAAGTCTTTAGAAGGGACTCGAGGTCAAATTGGAAATCGCCATGTCACCGATTTGCGTTGCAGGCAGGCGGGTAGCCTTAAAGCTCACCAGGATTGGGGCAAAACGAAGACTCATCTCCTGGCGAGCTGTGGATATGTTCTGAAAGGCGATATCTGTTCTCTTCCCGAGATTTTGATAAATAACACTACTCAGCCTTCGTCCATCTCTGTCGTCTAGGAACACACATACTATCCATACATATCTGAATAAAATTTGTCCTCCTATGCTCGCTTGAAGTCCTTGAGCCGAGCTTTCCCCACACTCAGCAGCCATCTACCGAAAGACCCTTGTGCGTTGAGAGCTTTAATATCTTGCGTTACTGCACAACCACAATGCGTTCCTTGACCTGGCTAGGGCTGATTGCCTGTGCAGGAACTGCATTGGCATCGGGATCTCCGCCTGTGATCAAAGACGATGGCGAAACCGAGTTGATATGCCACACCAAGAACGCAACCGATTGTTATCCCAAGGTCTTCCAAGCGACGAATGAATTCCAACCAGTACGCCCAGACCAGGACATACCGCCTGGCCTTCACGTCCGCCTGAACATACAGACGGGCGAGAAGGAGGCAAAACTCAACGACCCAAATGAGAAGAGACCCGACTTGGAGGGTCTCCCTGTTGATAGCTCTATCGTCCTCGTGGATCCAGAAGACGGTGCCGAAAGGCCCATTCCGGCCGGCGCTCCGAAATACGACCCTGTCGGCAAGGTCAAGGAGCAGACAGGACCAGAGGCTGAGCAACTCCATCACGCCCTGGCCGTTTTGAAGGCGGACCGTGTAGGCAATGGCCCGGGTTTCGATGACGCCCTTGAAAAGCTTAATGAGCTTTCCCATGACATGTACTTTGGCTCGATCATTTCGCAGGACCTCGACGTCCTACGCTCGCTGTTGTGTGTTATGAGCACAGAGGACGCTTTTTTGAAGGATGCAGCATCTTTGGCCATCCCCCGCGCCCTCCGGGCGGCTGGAACCATCTCGGCCGCACTGCAGAACAACCCTGCAGCTCTCAAGGCGGTGGAAAAACACTGGCCGGCTCTTATGGAGGCAACCTGCTCCAGTGACGGGAAGCAAGCCTCGCTCGGCAGCCTTGTCTTTTCCACCATTCAGCCAGGCAAAGGAATTTCGACTGCTTCTGGCCGGGACCCTGGACCAAGCCTAGTCAAAGCAAAGCTGTCTGCCGTCAATGGTCTCTTGAAGAGTGCTAAGATACGTCAATTCTTCCTAGACAAAGATGGCATGCAAGAGATTCTGCGCATCCTAATCGTCAAGGATCCCAAGTATAATGACGCTCAAGTGAGAGCGGCAAATCTGGTGTCCGATACATTCCTTGACGAAAGCATGGGTGCCATTACTGGACAATGGCCGACAAAGGCGGCCTCTAGTGCTGCCTACTGTGAAGTGACGGGCAATACTATGCAGGATGTATGCTGGGACTATCATATTGCAAAAACAGCTGCTGAGACCAAGTCGGATTCGGACCATTGGAGTGGTTCTTTGTTGACTATGCTTCGGGACCAACTGAAGGCAAAGGGCAAGGGTTCAGGTGAGAAGGCAGGTCATAATGAACTGTAGTAGAGACGAATGAATATATCAAAATACATAATTTTATCGCTACTTTTTTTTTTTCTTTTTTCGTCAGTCATGGCCTGGTCGAGCAATGATGTTGACAATCCCCTGTCTTCGTTGGGTACCTCAGCTACGCACTGTTCAATGGGGTTCGGGTTGACAACTGAAAGTCCCTACAGTGTACATAAATTCCGTACCTCGGGTGCCTTCGTTAATTCCGCCACTGGAAGCATGGCACCTCCACCTGCTACGCTCCCACCTCAACTTTTACCAACGTCGAGGATCCTGCAAACAAACCCAGAACAATGGCCGGATCACAGATTGATCAACGCATACAGGAAAAACATCCTGGGATCGCTGTGAATGGGGCTAAAGGGGTCGGATCAGGCCGTTCGCTTCGCGCAACACGGGACTTTCAGCCGGGTGATTTGATTGCTGAATTTGACAATCCCTTGGCAGCGTTTCCCGACGCGGCTCGGGCCTCGACGACATGTCACCACTGCCTGGACCAAAACGCCAAGGTCTTCGGATGTATGGGCTGCGAAAAGGCTGTCAAGTACTGCAGTAGCGAGTGCCAAAAAGCCAACTGGAAACTAGTGCATTCCAAGGAATGCAAAGTATTCCGTAAGGTCCGGACGGCGGTGGGCAAAGATTGGCTACCGACTCCCGTGAGGACGCTGGTGCAACTCCTGGTCCGTTGGGTTGAGGTACAAGAAATTGTAGCACAGCTCGAGGGCAACGACGAGCGGTTCAAGCAGAGGAAACAACTGTGGGAGGATATGAAGTTGCAGGCGTATGCGGGTATTCACTACGCTGGACGCAAGGAGGACGATGCGAATCTGTTCTTGTCCCTGGACGTATTGTGCAAGGTGAGATAAAGCCTGTGTTGTTGCCTCGTCTCGATAGGATTGGATAGTACATGTAGTAGTATCTGGAAATTGACACGGCGATAGATCCAAACAAACTCCTTTGACAGGTTCGATGCCGACACAGGCGCGAGCGGCACATTTCTCGATCCTGTGCTTGCTATGGTCAACCACTCGTGTGTACCCAATGCGGTCGTGCTATTTTGGCGGCGCAAGGCTTACCTCAGAGCAGAGATGCCTATCAAGCAAGGATCCGAGATTTGCATCTCGTACATCGGTGAGAGTTTGAAAGCCCCTCTTTGCCGCTCCTAGGCAGTGTGCTAATATATTAAACAGACTACACAAAGCCCGTCAGGTTCCGGCAAGAGGACTTGTGGCTTTACCATTTCACCTGCAAATGTCCACGATGCAAGGACGATCTGAATGTTTACCAAGTTTGTCGGGACTCGCCAGTAGTCGCGCTGAACGATGCCACTTTATCTCCGGGCGTCGAGCAACTAATGTACCCACCTGGGGAGGCCGACCGCTTCAAGCAGAAATCCTGGCGCTCCAAGGTGGAAGCTATATATGAGGAGTGCCGACATGACCGCAGCGCCAAGCCGACGTTTGAGGAACGGCTTGCGATGCTTAAGGCGAACTGGCAGAGTTGCAAGCCGCTCGTCGATGCGCAACTTTGGGCTTCGCAGCCCCTCGCACAAACTCTGCAGGCAGCAACTCTCTACTACCTGGGCACGGAAAACCTCACGAAAGCACTCTCGACGGCCTGTTTGACCGCGCTGCACTGTGATCCATATCAATACGTCGCGCCCTTCAAGACCTTCCGGTTGACGGGTCTCATGCTCATTGCCAAAATCTTGACACAGACGTCGGTTCCGGATCGGGAGGAGCTCGCCAAGACAGCGCACCCAGAGATCCTCGCGATACTGGACCGAACCGATCAAGCTTCCATGCTGCATGCGATCCTGCTGATCGTCGTCAATAACGCCCCTAAAGGACACTCTGATGATTGGGAGGTCTTGCACGAGGCCAAGACCATGCTGTCCGGAATTGAAAGCATAGAGGGGCGGGAAGATGAGTCTATGCTGTTGAGGAGATGGGTGAAGAACCCTGGAAATCATGCGGACAAGGCCTTCTTCCAGGAGAGGGTGCTCAGGCCAGTTGGGGCACTGGCAAAGCTCGCACCAGAAATTCTGAGGGCTGATTTAGGCTAGCTAGCGAAGATGACAACAACCAGTGTGATCAAGTCTTCCGAGGCTGCAACATCGTCCCTGAGAGATTGACACGAACTTCGACTCGACAGTAACCTAGTGTGCTGGCTGCATAGATTGTATCTGTCAAATAGCATCTGGCAGATAAAAAGGGATAAGTGTGCATCACAGGAACAATGAGTCTTTATTAGTTGTACGTTCAGTGGTTATATGCGTCGTGAGAAGGGAAATAAATAAAACAAAAATGTGTAAAAATCTAGATTGCTCGAGGCACCACGTACCAGGCAGGTATGGAGAAAGAAAATGCGGCCAACGAAAAGGCAATTGTGAATTCTCCGATGAGAGTCCACCGTGCGTTTGGGTTTTCACACTATCGCACCACAAAGGCACCGACCGACCTTTTCACTCTTTTAGGTAGTTGCGAAAATGAAAGTCGGCACTGAATGAGTTTGATGTAACTTGGAAGTAAACTGGAACTACACTAGACCAGACGCATCCATGGTGCTAGACTCTGGAATCATTCTTCAGTCAGCAATCACTCCCTCGCTTTTGGAGTTGGTTCTGTGTCCGTACTTCTCTTTCTCACCTTGGTTGTTCACATAAAAGATTCGGCTACATTTTCAACAGCCATCGTTTATTTCAAGCTGCAGTTGCCGCGATTGTCTGCACCTGCAGAATTTTCATCCGCCCGCAACATCATCTCGCTTGCCTTACCCGTGGCTGCCTCACAAGCAGCTTGGGGAGTGGATTTCAGCCACTCAGGCTATCATTTCACTGCCGCTCAGAGTTGGCGGGTGCGTGAAGATTTCGACTGAATGTTAAATGGCACCCACTGAGTCCTCAGAACCTGCGTTGATGCCGGACGCAGAGGGTCGCCAGCGCGAGTCTTCAACTTCTGTCAGTGGCTCCAAGCGTCCACGGTCCAGCTCTATTGCCGACCCGGCCAAGCCGGCAGATGGTAGCAGCAGTATCTCGATGAAGGTTGAAGGCGCAGGAAATATGGAAGTAGCCCCTCCGGCGAAACGTCGCAAGAAGATTCCCAAAAAGGGTAACGGCAACTACCCTGGCATCACATTCTCCCCATCTTCTCGACTTCAAAACAAGATCCAGGTCACCGACCTTCGCAATCTGATTCTCTATATTTTTGCCGATGGGACAGCACCGCAGTGGGTCGCGGTCTCCCACCGGCCGCACTTCACCAAGATAGTCACCATAATGATTCCTGGTCTCGAGGAGGCTATGTTCAAAAAGGACGTCGACTTCTCCAAATATGAGGAGCACGATCGCAGCACTCCCCGCATAGAGACGTCCCCAGACGACTACTACCCCAGGAAACTGGACCCTGAGACCCTACCAGCCGCCGTCAGGCCGTTGGCAGACGTGTTCCCTCATCTCTGGCCCGTGCGAGCTACCGCTGACGAGAGGGGTGCGGCACCCAGGATTCATTCTCCTGTGACCACCATGCTCAAGCTTCCACTCCCAAAGACCAAGGACGACAAGTCCCGCAAAGGTCCGAAACCCCTGCAGGATCAGCCGGGCTTCAAAGATGTCCGCACTCGCATCACCGAGTTCATCGCCACGCCGCAGGAGTATCTCGAGCATAACTTCTCCCTCCACCCTGCGATGCTCAAGGATGAAGAGAGCCGTCGGGCTTTCCAGGACCCCGAGGGATGGGTTCACACCGACGTTGCGACCCTAGAGGATGGTGCGGTTCCAGAAGCAGACATACAGCAGGGTAGTATTACGGCAGGCCGCGAGATCTTTGCAATCGACTGCGAGATGTGCCGTACAGGACCGACGAATCACGACCTTTCCTTAACCAGGATCACAATCCTATCCTGGGACGGCGAGGTGGTTATGGACGAGCTGGTCAAACCAAGTCTACCCATTCTCGACTACCTGACGCAGTTCTCGGGCATTACGAAAGAGATGCTCGAACCTGTCACGACTACCCTGCCCGATATCCAAAAGCGTCTGCTTGAGCTCCTGACCCCACGATCAATCCTCGTTGGACACTCTCTTGATTCAGATCTGAAGGCTCTTCAACTGGCCCACCCCTTTGTCGTCGACACATCCATCCTATTTCCAAATCCATCCTCGCCCAATGGCAAGCATTCCCTCAAGCATCTTGCCTCGAAGTACCTCGGTCGCCAGGTCCAAAAGGACGAAGGCTCTCTGAAAGGCCATGACAGCTACGAGGATGCCTTGACGGCCCTCGATCTGGTGAAGAAAAAGTGCGAAAAGGGCAAGGAGTGGGGTGTGTCGGGTGACAACAAGGAGAGTATATTCAAGCGTCTTGCTCGCGCTGGCACGGCATACCGAGCTCAGGGTGGCCCCGATGCCAAGGGTGGCGTCACCACGGGCAAGTCGTCTGCCGCAGTTGATTGGGGTGAGCTGGGCTGGAACCAGTATAGCGACGCTGATCATTTCATCCCGTGCAAGTCTGATGCCGAGGTCGAAGCCGGCATTGTACGTGCAGTAGCAGGAGATGTTGACGGCAAGGAAATCAGAGGCGGAGGCGTTGATTTTGTCTGGGCTCGCATGAGGGAGCTGGAGGCACTTCGTGGCTGGTGGAATCGCAACAGGTCGCAGTCAAACTCGAACGGGCCGCCTCCTGTGGATGAACTCGAGCGGCGTATGAGACTTGGCATTGTCACTGGGGAGGGTGCCACGGGCGGAGATGCGACCAAGGGCCCCATTGAGGCAGCTAGTACAGATGAGCGATGTCTTCTGGAAGTTGCCGTCGCCACTGTGACGCAGCGGGTTGGCCGTATATATGCAGCCCTACCGCCATGCACGGCACTTGTGGTCTTCTCTGGCACTGGGGACCCGCGCGAAATGGAGCGTCTCCGGGCACAGCAAGCCCAGTACAAGGCGGAGTATAACACACCGGGCATGAAGTGGGATCAGCTTTCAGTCCAGTGGACAGATATCGAGGAGCAGGGATTGAGAAAGGCTATCAGAAGTGCCAGAGAGGGGATAGGATTCATCACAGTGAAATAAAGGGTCACATTTTTCGCGTTTCCTCGTGGTCGTGGCACTGCTCAGGCTTCGATAATAGCGCTCTTTGTTTGAAGTCATCTATTTCGCTCAAGCTTTGATTTTGGTTGCCGTAACGTCAGACGTTTGCAGTGTGCATAGCAAGCAGCGGCCCGATCTAGTTAACACCTAAGTGACTTGACAAGTAAAGAGCACTTTGTGTTAGGCGTCTTATGTATACCAGGTAACAGCGTTTGATCCTAATGTGTGATTACCATGCTCGGTCACAGCCCCTCCGCAAGCAATATATAGACAAGAATACGGCATCATTACCCTGGGGAAAAAAAACCAGCTCATAGGCTCTAGTCTAGATTAGAGCTGCCTCGTTGATGAAATAGTCGTGTTACAAAAGAAACCGATTCAAAAGTCAAAATCCGTCCTGAAGACATCTGGGTCTACCCCAGGCACGACCTTGTCGCAAAGGTCACGCCGGCCAAGTGTCGTGAAGACACGGCGCAGGCTGTCATATAGTGTCGTGCTACGATTTTGCGTTGTGAGGCGCTCGAGGTCCGCTTCACTCACAGAGCCGTTTCCACCGAGGATCTCGCGGGCTCTCTCACGTCCACTCTTCTCGACCTCCTTGTGCATGGCCAACGCGGCCAGAAGGTGACCGGCAGCCTCACGCTCACAATTCATGTTGATGCAGCTGATGCCCAGGTTGTAGCGTGCGCGGACAAAGTTCGGTCGGATGGCAAGTGCTTTCTCGTACGCGTGGATAGCCTCCTCGCTCCGGCCGCTGTTGGCCATTGTGGCACCGAGGCGATTCCAGAGAAGATGCACCTGGTTTTGTCGGTTGCTTGTACCCTGCTCGGAGGAAGCCAGTGCGGCGCTGAAGCAGTCGACGGCCTTTGAGAAGTCGTCGCCGCCATAGAAGAGCACACCAAGTCCCACCTGGACGTCTGGATCCATATGCTGTCCATCCGGCGCGAGACGAGCAGCCTCGAGGAACATGTTTGTGACACGCTTTCGGAGTTCCTCGCGGTCAGTGAAGCCCAGGTCCGCGGCAGACGAGAGCTTCTCTGGCGGGCATATCTGAGGGTACTTGACTGACAACCATCGCTCGAGGGTCCTGTGCGACGTGCCATCGTAGCTCTCGTTGGTATATGAGACAGCCAAGGCCATCAGGGCTGCAAGATTGTTGGGATCGATCTCGAGTGCCCTCTCCAACGCCCGGATGGCCGCATCCTCCTTTTCGTTCTGTGCCTGGGCCGATCCGAGCTGCACCCAGGCCTCCACATGATTTGGATCTGCCTGCACCGCCGCCTCAAAGGCGAGTGCCGCGAGAGACAAGTTACCACCTTCATCCATGATACGCATGCCTTCCTCAAAGGCATTTGGCTGATCCTTGAATATGTTGTCCTCCTCAAACATGTAAGGTTCGATAGGAGGAGCTTGCCCCAGGCGTGCGTTGGAGGTCTCCCAAAACTGCGTCAAATCAGCCATATCAGCGTTTCCGGCTTGTATGCCATTCCATATTGACTCAAAGTCCCCGAACCCTGTCTCCGATTCGAGAAGCTCCTCGTCCATTTTGTTGAGCTCTGGCTCCATCGCCAAGCTCTCATCTTCCTCGGCTTGCTTGTTCTCCAACTCGATTTTGGCGAATTGCTCCTCCCACTGGTTGTCATCCAGTTCCAGGATCTTTTCCTTGCCCTTGCCCTTGTCTACGACTCCATCCAGCATCTCTTGTGACACGCCGCTTTGCTGTTGGAACATAGGCTGGTACAGTGGCCGGCCCATTGATGCATACCCCATACCCATACCCATGCCCATGCCCATGCCCATTCCCATTCCCATGCCCATCGGGTAAACTGTACCAAGTGTTGGTCGGTGTTGTTGCAAGCTAGACGCACTTGCAGACGCGGCGCCGGCCGACATCGGACCAGCGCTGGACGACGATGACATAGCCTCGGGGTTTTGGCGTTGGAAAGCGGCAAATTCGGCGGCGCTGAATGGTGATGCCGTCGAGGTCGGAACTGCCCCCATGTGTGGTGGTGATATTGTAGCCCCGCGAAGATGAGCTGCTTGTGCGGCATCGAGGGGGAACTGGCCATGAGGGCCGTGTTCAAATGCCATCTCTGGCATGGTCGCAGACTGGTTCATAAAAGCACTCATGGCCTGGGTTGATAGCGCAGAGTACAGGAGGTACCGGTCAGTCACCGGTCCAAGGTCGGGCCACATTCTTCAAGCATTTTGATGCGACTTACCCCATCTTGGGCTGGTCCATTGTGCATAGCACTCCGGAAAGAGTCCGGGCCGGCTGATGGGCCACGATTCACCAGCCTGTCACGCTGCAGGCTCTGGTCATCCTGGGCGTGCTTTGCGAGTTGGCTAAGGGGGTTGCCCGCGGTAGAGCACTCGGCCCCTCCCATGAACGACATAACTGCGGTCTTGCTTTTGTGTGACGTGCCGGATGGACCGGTAGACTCGGGTTGTTAGTTGGTGGATGTTCTAGAGGGTCGAGCGGCCGATTTGTGAAATACGTGGTGAAGGTGAATGGATGGTGGAGGAGGAAGTTTGTCGTTGGATCAGCACGCAGTTTTGACAATTCACGATTAACCTGGTCGGGACCAAATCTCTGTGTCGTTAATTGTGTACCGTAGAAGAGCAAGAGCATGCGCTACAACTCGTAACAAGTATCATCGGGTCGGGGTTGAACAAAGCTAAGACACCTAAAGGAGTTTGCGGATTCTTGTCCAAACAAGCGTAGGTAAGGTAGTTAACTTACCAACCTGATCAGGACTCCGAGGACCGCGGCTCAAACCTATGTCTACCGTTGTGTCCCCCCCCCCCCCCCCCCCCCCCCCCCCCCCC
>NC_043741.1:629919-731268 GCF_004337985.1 Pyricularia pennisetigena
AAAAAAAAAAAAAAAAAAAAAAAAAAAGGAATATTGGTCCATTGCTATTTTTCCCTCTAAGGGTAAATTCGGCTACTACCCAAAAAAAAAAAAAAATCATCACGCTTTCTTCACCTATTACTTGGCATCGTGACATAGGTAGTCCGTTCAGGTGTATATCTTTCCTCAAAGGTCTCTTCTTCATTCAAGGCCCGGGTCTACCCTCAATCGCATAGCTGCAGTCAACCACCTCGAGATGGCCCCTGGCACGTGTAATCCCTCAATTAGTGCCTGGGTCCCAGTCTGTATTACCGTACATGCCAGCCTCCGAGGGCATAGACTCAGACACACATATGATAACATGATTATGATATATTGACGCTACTTCAAACTTGCAATTCTTTCAATTTTAAGTGACAAGAAACGCCACGACTGCAAGCGTAACATGGGAATATCGTCCTACCCAAGAGTCTCCTCCCCCACTAGCTATGCTCGGCTCCCGAATGGCTGTTCATTTGTTTCTCACCGGGGGACGGGAAGCCATACGAATTGTGGCGTCGACAAAGTGCCAAGACATCGCCGAGATCGGAAGAAGCCGTAGAGTAACATGAAAAAAGGGGGGGAAGGACTGAAACCAGGCAGGCTGCGAAGCAAAGTCAGCCCGCCAGCCTCTCGAAAAGATGGCCCAATTGATTATACCGTGAGCCTAAATCCCGCCAGTCTGGAAGCGACACGGCGGCAACACTCATGTCGCGCAAGCCTTTGTATCGACGGCAATGTGCTCTCCTTGAATCGGGCTTGCGACCTAGCCCAGGTCAAAGGCCGATGTGGCGTTGCTCAGGGCAGGTGGCACACTGTGACTCATGAGCGCTATTCATCCCTTTGATAGAGGGAGAGGGAGGTAGACAGGACAGACAGATATTCAGCCGTGACTTATGCTGTTACTTAAAATGACAGAGGGACACGGCTTTGGTCAGCTCTGGTCAGCTCCGTGGTTTGAACAACCCAGCCCCAGCCGTACAGAGACCAATCCCTACGTACGTCGGCAGGTATTTGTTTTATCGTAAAGGCAGTGGCATAGATCATCCCAGCCGCGAGATAAAACGATCAAGGAAGGATTGCAGGGCGTGCGTTGTCACGCCAGAGCGACCCGGAATGGCGGCACATAACCTCTCCGTGCCATGACAATCGAACCTCGAGGGTGAAATCGATGGGGCGTAGGTTCAGGGTTCATCGAACGCGCGGGGGAGACAAACGCTAATTACCTGCCCTACCTTGCCTATCCAGGTAGGTACTGACAGTAGACTGCACTGGCCATAGCTTGCCGTGGTTGGCCGATCATATTGACCAGTAACACCGAGGCTAGCCTAGGACCCGACGGGGCGGCAACCTGCGACCATCTAACTAAGTAGTCATCCCGCGTTGGTTCCAATATAATCGATGTAAGAGTAGATATCATTCATGGGGTGCGCGCTGCAGCGTGCGGCGTGCGCCTAAGTTGCCATGGTGAACTAAATACCACCACTTTTAGCTTGCTCGTGGGGCGCACTCTGCCAACTGAGAATCGCCTCGGAAACTTGCAGTAGGTACCTGCCTACCTAGGTAACAATCAGCTTCCCATTAGATACCTCGCTGTTGCTACTAAATATACACGCTAGGTGCAATATAATTCGTACCTCGGATAGCAAACAATGGATGCTCACGTAGGCTGAACATCGGCGAAGACGGGCGGGTCTCCAGTATTTAGTTGGACCGTTGGATGTTACCGTTGGACGTTACGGCCATTGGTTACAGCACAAGTGGAGGGTGTGTATTTGTTGCTCGGTACTATGTCCGAGCCATAGGGGCAGTAGTCATAGTACCCACGGTAGAAGGTACCTCACTTACATACCTTACGTACATAAGGTCTCCAGGTAGGGAGGGCAATGGGAGAGGGTCTGGTGCAGGAGATTGCAGCGTGTTTTAATGGACCATGCCGTGTAATTTACCAGGCTGTCAAAGCGATGATGGACTACCTAGGTAAAGTGGTGGCCCTTTTTGCTTTTACATCGCACGAGAGCTACAGAAAAGGACGTTGACCTCGGCGTTACCACCATCATCACCACCCACGGACTTAAGTCTTGCGCAGAGATTTCCCTGATGGGGCCGGAGCGCTGCACTGCTTATGCAGGCAGTAGTAAAAGTCAATAGTGTAAGGCCATGTGGTAGCCAGGTATGTACCAAAGTACATACAGCAGATAAACTAAGAAACTTATTAATATGCTGCTTGATAAACTGCAACTAACAATGCATGGCCACGCTACCAAAAACTGGGAGTCTAACCGAACGGAGAGTTTTTCAAGTCGCGTGGCATCTGGCCGCATCAACAAAGGGAGAAGAAAAACAATGGGAGGAAGAGAGGAAAAAAAAAAAAAAAAAAAGGAACCTCCTCTCCGCCCGAGCAGACACCCTGGACAGGGGATTTTTGTAGCCGCTTGCACCCATGTCGTAGCCAAGGGTTGAGGCACAGTTTCTTTTGATAGTGTGTACACTGTCATGCCAGGAGAGGCATAGAACGTACCGTGGTAAGGTCCCCCCCAAGCACCCTCCCCATGCTGTTTATGGTGTAGGCCCACCAAGACCAGATGCCTTAGTCGCGCGAAGCGTGCGGCATGGCAAACAAAGATCTCGGATCTTTGCCCTCTCTTGGGTGGGAGGGCAACTTCAAGACCCACATCTATAATTATTGCAGTTACATGAAGGTAAATGGATCAGATCACTAGAATTGATTGGCAGCAAAGGAAGGGGACGGGAAGAAGGAAGTAACACAAACACGCAAAACCAGCCTTCAAATCCACATTCAATGGTACCACTGTATATCACGCAGTACTACGTAGCAGTGCCACGCAAAGATGCTCCCGGGATTAATGAGCGATCCTTCACTAATAAGAATGAATCAAGAATGTAATCTAATTGATTGGTACAGTAACCCTTTACAGTTCTGTAGTTGGCAGCTGCCATGGCGGGAAGTACCTCGGTCACCTACAGCTCAAATAGGTACCGAACGACTGTGGAATGCACCGGAAATCTTGTAACCGTGACGTACAGTATTCAGCATGGTGATGCTTTCCGGGATTTTTTTCCTAGCACCAACAGTATTAACTACAGTACAAAGTGATGAGATACAGTAGCTGGGCGCAAGGATTTCCTCGCTCATCAGCCCCAGCTTTTCGTCTGGAAGTCCACTTCAGCCTGCCCTTCGAAGCCACACGTGGTGGTTTATGTTCCTCGGTCGTTTGAGGAAGGGATCGACCAGTCGGCTTCTGTTGATCCCAGGATCCGGTACCTGATTCTACAGTACTTTTAACGAATGACCAAGGTACATCGTTTAAGCCGAGGGTGAGTTAGGCACCCAAAGTAGCTACCCACTTTGGTAAATGTACCTTGGCCATTATTCTCCAAACCAAATGTGGTGATCATCTGCTAAATAGGTAGTCACTCAACCAATTTACATTTTCTTTCTCTTTCTTTATCTTTATTCCTTTCTACAGCTACAGTGCCAATTACTTTCCTCATCCAGCAAGGGGAGGTGGTGCTGTGGAGCACGCGCAACGAAACGCACGCACCACACCTGTCGAGGGAAACGGGAAAGCCTAGGTAGATCCCTGTCCACTGCCGTTCTGCCTTGTCTCTGCCAGGACCCACACCCACGTTCTCAAGCACCACGCATTCGCCCGCTTCCGCGCCCGCACCTCACCCGTTCTCTTCCCGCCCATCCAGTTACTCAGTCAATCCATTACATTGCCTGAGGAGCCCTTTCCAACGTCTCAATTCTCTACCTCCAGACGCCCCCTCTCGTCCACTACTGCCTATGTACGATTAGAGCCTGGTCCGATGCAGATCACTCTAAACCTCGATTGGACTGCGCCAGCCACGTAGTCCATACAGGAACTGTGTTGAGAGATGGGCAAAGGCACACCGTCATCAGCTCAAACTAACTAACAATTGATCCTGTTGCGGGCCTCGATTTCTTTGTCTCTTTGTCGCTTCGAGCAATTGACCTTGTACCACCTTCCCGGCCTCGATCTAAACCTAGACCTAGACAGTCGCGGCCTACCATACCTACCTACATAACCTAACCGACCTAACCTACCTTCTTTCTAACCTACCTCCCCTGGTACCCTGACTCCGCCGCCCGCCGTGTGTACCCCTCCGGCCCTCTTGTATTCATTCTCGTCACTCGACCTCTCTTTGTCCTTTCTTGACTTTGCTGTTATTTTTTCTGTCTTCTTCTTATTCTTCTTCTTCTTCTTGTTTACTCTCCAGGCTACCTATTGGTGGTGTGTCTTGGGTCTGCCGCTTGTGGTTCTCAAATCGAGCTGGTCGACTTTTTGTCGCATGCTCCTTGCGATCGCCCCCTCCAAAGTATAAGCAGAGCCCACAGCCCGCTTTCTTCCTTGCCGCAACCTGCGCAGTTCACTCTTTGATTTTCCCCACAATCACGCGCATAGGTCGCCCTCTCCATAATCGGTTTGCCGCCACCCACCCTCTTGGCCGCTTCTAAGGTAGTCAAGCACTTGATCGGAACCTTTGCGCACGCCAACTTCACTCACCACCACTGGCATTGTGGGCGCCTCGTCTTTTACAGCCGGGCTATTGCAAGAGTTCGAGGCTTGCCAGACGTTACCGGCGGTTGCTAGTACATAAGCGCCACTGTTTGGTACACCGAAAAGAGTAGAATTGAAGCTCCAAGGGGACTCGAGGAATGTAACTCGACGCTCGATCTTTTTTTTTTTCAGCTCATTAAATTTAGGCCAACGGAAATCGGTACCCGCCACCCTTTCATCAATCACATGAGTCTGCTTCACACTTGGAACAGACAGGTCCACGAAAATGGCAGAGATGGATCAGCGACCAGCTTCTCAGAAGCTGCCGGCAGGCCTAGCTGGCGTCCTCAATCGACCCGAGGAAAACCGGGATTCCGCATACTATTCGAGCACGGATAGTAAACGTAAGTGGAATTCCCATATGCCCTCTAACTCTATCCTCGACTAACGATGCTGGCTGTCAGATAATTCAACAACGTCTTGCCTTGGCGTAGGCATGTTAACCCCTCGCGACTCGACAGGCGCACCGCCATCCCTCCACACAAATAGTAACACACCATCGCCGTCCCCCATCAACACGTCTGCAAATTTGATGCCACAGCCTCTCGTTTCTCCCTCAACGAGCAACATGAGCGTTGCATCCATGGTCTCACCGACCACCCCAGCAAGCGTCGACCACCGAAGACACGAACGCCCACAATCCCTCGAATCGGCGTCCAATGGCAACCATTGGAACGGCGAGCACCTTGACCAACCCGTGTCTCGCCGGGAAAGTGTGGACAGCAGAATTCTGAATCAAGGCATAGGGGACATGAGATTAGGCAACTCGCCCTACACAAGTCACAATCCGTCTACGACGTCCATACAAAATACCCTATTACAGCAACGGAATCCCCGACCTGCGCACCTCGACAGCTTGTCGATTCACAGAATCTCCAATGGATACCAACCGAGCAACGACAGGACCCCAGACTTGCACCCCAAAATTGCCCGTACGGCCCCAGCGATCACTGGACCGGCGACGGGCAACATCGCCCGGGCCGCCGAGCCAACCAAAGGACAAGCTTGGGCGTTCCCAGAGGAAGAGATTCAAAGATTGCCTTCTGCCAGTCAAAGCTTGGTCGATTCACGCAGAAGCAGCGTTACAGAATCACTGGCGAGTAGCCAATTCACCACGGAGTCACGGCTGCCCCCTGGTCAGCGTCACTTAGATGACGGCCTCCACCAATCGGAGCGCTTCTCCAACGAGTATCCAGCCGTCCACCATCATACACTACAGCATAAACAAATTGGCGAGCTCCAGGGGGATGCAGCCGGTCTGGCCCCAGGCTCACAGCCATACAGCCGGACGCCAGAACTGCGACGGAGTCACAAGCTTGCGGAACGTAAGCGGCGGACGGAGATGAAGGAGCTATTCGAGGAGCTCCGTGACCTCATGCCACAGGAACGTGGTTCCAAAGCTTCCAAATGGGAAATTCTGACAAAAGGTATGCCTGGTGCTAATGATTGAGCGCACAGTCCAGAGAGGTAACAAAAATACTGAACATGATTTTTAGCGATCGCCGAACACAAGAGACAAGCGGACACACTTCGCAGCATGCATCAGACCAACGGTAGCCTCCACCAAGAACTCGAAGCCATGAGGCGCGATGTGATGGCGCTTCGTAGCGAAAACACACAGTTACGCAACGAGCTCGCAAATGCTTCAAATTCACACCATGGTGTCGCTGGTTTGCCGAATTTATCGTCGCAGAATGGGAGCGACGGGTACGGACGACCGACATCTCTCAGGCAAGAGCTCCCGCCTTTGAGGTCTTTGAACAATGGAATACCTGGACCGCCCGACACAATGACGGGAGTTCAATACGAGCAACCGAGAGCCAATGGATATCGTTAGCTTATGAGCAAAATCCACACGTGGCCGTTGGCTTAGACTTTACGATGGGAGATCCCTTCGGAGCTCGAATTCACCAAAGACTTCCGAGGAACAGCCAACGGTTGCTCCAGACCATTTGAACCGATCACACCCAGCGGCACTAAACTCGAGACATGCCCATCCTTCTGGCCTAGTTCTGCATCGCGGTGTCGACCCAACTAGTGCGAAGGCAGCATTCCTCGAGGCGAGTGACTACCAAATGTATCAACTATCCAATGCCAACGCCCAGGACTGGCCGCGCCACTTTTCTCTTTTGTTAATACGACCATAATTCATCTTCTAACCTGGTTTTTGTCACTACATTTGCAACTGAGCTATATGGGCTTTAATGACCGGATTCCTGGACTGGTGAACTTTGACATATTAAGTCGGGATACGAATACCATATCTCACATGAGCTGATCTTGTCCTCGCTCTCTCTCTCTCTCTCTCTCTTTTTCCCTAGGTCTTCTTTTCTTCTCTTCTTTTCTTCTTTTTTTTTTTCTCTTTTTTGAGTGTATATACCCCTTACTGGCACCCGAGAAAGGGTTGCTTTTGCTATGGTTCTTGCTCTAGTGATTTTGGAATCAAAAGTAGGAGAAGTTGTAACTCCGGCCGACACTTATCATGGAGATGTAGTGGCTAGGAACTTGGTTCATTTGTACAAACAATGGATTGGAAGATTATTATTCTTTTTACTCAACCCTGTCGCAACAGGCGGCGCAGATGCGTCTCACACCGAGCAACATTGATTCTTGCAGCCGAGCAGTTGATGGACAAAGTTGTATGTGTTCATGAGATGTCTATGTCATTACTCAACGAGTGAAGGATGCCGAATGCTATTTGTTATGCCAAAGAAAGTTCCTCAAGCCATCCCATTCATTGCTTTGCAGATACAGGTATGTCATGCTGCTCCTCAGGCTGGGCTGAAGTTCGGCGGCGTGGTACCTGAACAGGTGCATGACAAGCCCCCAACTCGTGGCAGCGAATACGGGCCAGGCATAGTGGCTGATTGCAGCAGAGTTCCTAGGTTCCGAGACGACGGGCAGTCCGTAGCCAGGCTTGACTGCGAGGCGGGCCAGGGCAAGAACGACGCGCGCGAACACGTAGACGACGATCTGCTGGTTCACACTGCTGATCTTGCCTGTGCGGCTCGAGCGGCCTCCAAAGACGAGGTAGCCGCCGAGCATGCCAGCCACGAAGGTGTCATATGGGCCTGCCGGTTGATTGGTTAATGAGGGGCGTTCTACAGGTACGCCGGGAGGAAGGACATCGAGACCGACAGAGAACTCACCCTCCTTGCCCGGTGTGGGTCCATAATGCTTCAGCAGGAAGCAAGTGAATTTGTAAATGGTGACAAACTTGGCCAAGTTACGGGCGTGCGTTCGCGTTGCGCGGAACACGAGCCAGAGCTTCTCCCGTAATCTGGTTGGACGCGTGAAACAGGTTCGTCATGATCAGTTTCCGGAGATGAAACCATTTCTGTCCAACCTCTCTTCTTTTTTTCCCCCCTTGTGTTGTCGGCAGGGAAGACGTAAAGGGGAGGGGAAGAAAAAAAAAAGGGTGCAGACGGAGTCCGGGTGAGAGTTCATGTTTCCAAGCGGGTGACACTTACGTCCCTGACCGAAAGAGTAATATCATACTGTCCACCGACACAATCCGCCTTCCCCGTTAGCACTATCACTGGTTGGGCTGGTCTGAGGAAATTGCCGACGATAGCAAGGAGGACCGCGTCACACGTACACCAGCGCGTGGGGGAAGCGAACTTTGGTGCCATAGACGGCACCATTGCGTGCGCCCTTGACGACGGCGAGAAGGTCATGGTAACGAGGGTCTAGGATGACCCGCTCCAGAGAGGCCTGACGGCGATGTGGATCAGTAAATACTCCAACATAGGCCAAACGACCGATTCGTTTCGCTCTTTCCTTGCCGAAGTAAGGGGACGAACCTGGAGGCTTTGGATAGCGGCAGCCATGGTGCACGGCGTTGCCTCTAACTTCCCTGTTGGAAACTGTTTGGCGCGGTCGATATACTGAACCCGTCGTTGTGAATACCGCGGACTGGATTGTTTTCTCGGCGGAGATGTCTAGCGACCGTTAAGAGACAACGGTCTATACGAGTAAACTACCCGGCAACCAATCGATTCCAAAAACAAAAACAAAAAAAAAAAAAGAGAAAAAAAACAATACAAGGAATCGGCAGCGACCTCTGCCAGAGTGCGCTTCTGATCGCAAAGAGAAGAATTAAGCCTTTTCCGATTGCGGCATTGGAGTCGAATCTGATCCAGCTGGGGGTTGGACCGCGTGGTTTGTCCGCCAGTCAGATGAGACTAGATGGCTCAAAGGTCTCTTCTCTCTCTTACATCACCTTTGGCCCGAGGTTGGCGGGCCCAAGTGCCGCGCCGCGGTACCCAAGCAATCAGTTCAATCAATCCACGTTACTTTACAGAACCAGGTTGCCCCACAAAATTCCCCCAGATTATGCATCAGATTCTTTTGCATGTGACTGTCACATGGCTACTTGGGGTCCATTTTCATGCCGGGCGTCGACCTTAGCTAAGAGGTAAATCAATTGCCTGCTCATGCAAATAAATAGCACCAGTTTAGCATCTAGGCGGCAATTTGTCCTGTTTAATGCGAGAAACATCATACACCACCAATTGACAAGACTTCTATCATTAATAAATAACTATGAGAATGCCTCGTCAGCGACGAGGCTTGGTTGTTCAATCTCATCTTCATGAATCAAACACTTGTAGACTAGACTGGCTCTAGTCTAGTCTAGGTCTAGCACTTGTGTATTCCTCGACGCAAGGCTTTGTGAGCAATGCCATGAATGTCGTAAATGCCTCCCCAATGGCCTGGCCGTCTCCCTTTGGCTCTGACCTTTTAGTTTTTGTATTTTTGTGCAGCAGCCAGCCCTCCTGTAAAACTGCGATTCGACAGCCATGTCATATGAGGTGGTCGTCATCTAATGGAGGTCCAAACTGACTCCTATCCCAGCTGCCTTTCTTCGTGGAAAGAGCTGCGAGCCAGCAGACCGAAACACTTAAATCATATAAACCCAGCTATTGTTCTTTTTAAGACTCGCTCGTAGAGTCAAAATCCGTGGTTCCCACTCATTGCTAATCCCAGATGAATTCAGCAGAATGGTTGGCAGTGGATCGATCCTGATCAAACAAGAAGAACCGCGTTGACGCAACCATCATTTTCCCTGTGAAAATTGTCAGGCCCGATTCTATTTAAGATGAAGATGGGACAGTGTGCTTACGGCGAGTTGGTAACCTGGGCATATCTTCCCCAAGCGACCTTGTTTCCAGCCATGATACCAAGTTCTGATACGTTGACCTCGATCACGGTTCCTTTCGAGAGTACCCCAAGTTGAGTGCTAGATGCTTGTCAGTAAGTCCCAACACAGATGGCCACAACCCACAATATATGGAATCAAAACAATTAAAGAGTAGAAGACGCATACTATAACGGATTTGACGGGTTTTTCTTGACTATAATGGAGGTCAGCATCGAGAAACAAGTTGTGCTTCGTGATTTGATTGAATGTGATAGTACTCTACCTCCAAGGATAGGAAGATGGACGGTGACGTTGAGCTGTACATCTGTTAGCTTGTGAAACGAGTCTATTTTTGGGCGCTTTCCAGTGTAATAATTCGCACCTCAGGGTGTGTGACATGAGCCTTCTTGTAACGCAGACCCATTGGCCTGATGAAGCGCTCGTACTTTGGATTCCTGCGGTCATTCCGTCAGTCCGGTTGTCGCTGCTCAGAAGTGAAGCCGCTCAGATAAGATTGTACCAACCTCCTTGTAAAGTTCTGACCCACAAACGTGGGCTTTGTGACCATACGCTTCCACGATTTCCTCTTGGACTTTCCTGTATGCACCACCTTGAAGAGCTCCTCTTCACTGATACCACGCACCTTCGGGATTGGCACCGAGAACTTGGCGGCCTTTTCTGCACGCGCCTGCTTTATGGAAGACGATAGCCTGGATCCCGTATCTTCTGATTAGCAGCTGCGCATGAGATAGAGACGTGGGACATTCGATTCTTTGCAGAGCACATGTGTTGCTGGTTTGTACGTACGCCTTGGATGTGTTGGGGGTGTTGCGATCGAGGAGATAGGCCGGAACAGGGTTCGAGGGGTCCTTGTCGGCTGCGGCACCCTTGATGTTGCGCTCTTCGTGCTGCTTGATGGCCTTCTTCATGCGAATCTTCTCCTTGCGGCGCTCCTGGGCGAACAGCTTGGCCTTCAGACCCCGCAAGTTCTGTGCCTTGGCCGACTTGCCGTGACCCTCCTCACGGGCGGCCTTCTTGCGCGCGCGCTCCTCATGATCCAAGCGCACACTATATTTCAGCACAACGAATGGTCAGTTATGCGATTCGATTCCTTGATCGATCCTCTCCTTGGTTGAGTAGGTACTGACCCATGCTGCTTGCGCCACCTCTCGATATACTCGTTCTGGGGCTGTTTTCATGTAAAATTTTGGTCAGCTTTGGATCAGCAGCAGTAAACATCTGGGTGGACTGTGAGTCACATACCATGTTGACTGATAACTTCCGTTCGGGCACGGCACCAAGAAATACTGATCAAAGTTACAGGACGAAGCCTTGCGAAAACAGAGAGGCAAGCCGGAGTTTCTCGAAAATGGCAGCGCCACCAGAGTGTGGGGTAGGCGGTGAAATTTTTGGTGGAGACGCAACGAATGGCGCTGCCGCTGGTGACCCACTGTGTCAAGTAACCTCAAATACGTACACACTGTATGTATCTTACTTCATTTGTCCCTCAGTAGCTTGTCGCCACAAGTTGCCTCTTATTGTACGCTGCCATACCTGTCCTACTCCTACCTGCTTTTGGAGTCATATATTTATATATTTGCAATAGACATAGGCACTCAAGATCCGTCATTGCTTCAGCACTTGGATGTGCTGTAAACATCGGTCGATAGGGAAAGGAAACCGATTTGTACTTGGGTGCAGGGAATTTGCATGTTTGGATCTTCTTCAACTGCCTAATGCACAATACGCAGGTTCAATGATGGCATAACAACATTGTTTTTCTTCCTCTCTTTCTTGTCATTTTCTCTGGATTTCACCCATTATTTCTATTTTCTTGTTGTATTGTATTACTCTACCTCATTTAAATTTGCACTTGTCATGAAGACACGACCAACATCACAAAACCTCTCCCATATGTCCTAGTATTAGCGGTTTTTACTGTATTAAGATGTTTGCGGTAAAAATTTGGTGTTATATCTTCAAACCACGTTCCATAACTTCCACACTGGCTGTTTTCGCCGTGGCCGTTACCGCCGCCGCTGCTTAGCAAAGCTACGTGGAATGCTTCGATTTATATCACCACACATAGGGTTAGTTGCTGTGACACTTGCGCCCGCAACCTCGATGGGTGCGATGCCGTGTGTAAACAGTATGCAGATTAGCATTTAGAACCCCTATCATGACAGACAATGGCACTTTTAATTCACAAATACGCCTTGCAAATAAAACCCTTTTTGTTAGCCGCAGAAATGAACTTGTTTTTAGTTTGACCGCACGACCAGCTCATGGGATGTCTGATGAGAATGGCGACAGTTGCATTTATCTCCGTGGTACCTTGAGTCAGAAACCACAATCTTCCCCAAGCAAAAACCTGATGTGCTATCTGCCACCTGTACCCACAGGTACTCACTCCCGACCTCTCTCCGGGCCTGGGATTTCACGGCTGTTCATAGAACGAAGCATTCGAGCACCCTTACAGTGTTATATTTGCTCGCCATCAGCTATTCAGAAAAGAGAACACAATCAAAAAACGGTAATTGTTGCCATCATACGTGTTATACTGGTCTCACATGGCCCATGAGATAAACACCATCTCAACCATTTATCTCTTCACTGTAGAGATGCTCATTCAAGGTACCGTGCCAAGATGATATGGCACACGTCGATGGGTCGTTTTATCATTGTCTTCCTTCACACTCTTCTTTGTATAACCGGTACAGATGTCTTGCACCTCTATCCGAGCGGCTCCCAAAGCCACCACCTCATTGGTGATTTTTGATATTCTATTTTTCTTATCCCCCGAGCCATGGTTGCACGCCTCTTCCCCCCGCCCATCGTCCTACCTTGTCATTGGCACCAGTCTAAGACTTCGCTGCCGCCGCTTCAACGCCCGGATTTCGGTTGGCAATGAGCCGCTGGTCCTCATAGTTAGCCTTTACCCTGAGGCTATCGCTGTTTGCAAAAGGTTGCGGCAGTCAACTTACTACTAGGTTCCGCAGGAGCACAGCAATCGTGACCTTGCCGACAGACGGGACATATATCGATGCCTTCTCCTTTACCGCAGGTCCATCAAAGTTTCTGAAGGAAGAGAAGTTGATGCAGACAGCGCCTTCACGTATGAGTTCGACCGGGATCTTGAATTCAGCGACAGGGACGCCTCCAATAATGACATCGCTGAGTGGAATGCAGTCCTTGAGTCCCCAATCCTCCTTGTCGAGGACTTGATGACGTGGCTGCCGAATACCCTGCCCGCGTGTGAACAACTGAACGCCTGTGACGTCGATAGAGTAGACTTTGGCACCGTCGTTTGCTAGAAGTGCCGCCAGTGGACGACCGTTAACCTCTGAGCGGTTGATGACAGTGATGGTCTTGCCGTACAGACGATTCCCGTATGGCAGGATCGAGTTGTAGATCTGGAGGTGCTCAAGTATCTTGACAACTGCCAGGGGCGTACAGGGCAGAATCGACTTCTTGGAGTTAGTGGGGGGGTCAAGAAACCTGATATTGTGATACATATTGTAGAGGTGCTTGTGGCACAAGCCCTCGACGTCCTTCTCAAGAGCCACTGTCTCCTGAATGTACTTGTCGTGCGTGGGGTTGCCCGGAAAGATCGGGTAGTAGACAATGATGCCGTCTACCTTGGCATCCTCATTGGCAGCGATGATCTCCTCTTCCAGCGCATCCTTTCCAACCTGTCGCAGGTCAAATTCAAACCCACTGTTTACACCAGCTAGGCTGTCAATACTTGTCCCGGGGCGGGACTTGAAATCACAACTTGGGTAAAAAAGGGGAGTACACACTTCTCTTCACACGTCTTTTTGGACCACTGGGCATACTGAAGAGCAGCAGGGTCGTCATTGGCCAGGAAGGCAGCCAGATAAGGTTTCGAATCTGTCCCCTTTTGCGACCTGACCTCCTCCAGAAGACCTTTTGCGATGGTCTCTGCTGTCACGACCTTGCAGGTTTTAGGTACTTCTGTAGTGGAATCCATGTTTGCAGATAGACGCAGAAGTAATGGTCGGAATTCCAAACCAAGAAGCAGGGCTAAACCGCAATCGTACTATCCTGCGGACACTTGGTGTTTGCAAGAAAAGCAAAAACGTGAAAGGTCTCTGTGTGTCCGTCTGGTAGTTGATCAGCCTTCTGGATATGGCGAGATTTTACTTGAATGGGGCAGATACAACAAGAGTTGCATGCATCTCATGAATTTCGGGTTATTTGGGGCTTGAGGTTTACCTTTTCCCTTCTACTTTTGCTGCACGTGTAGGTAATTTGACAAACACTGGATCAGGTATTGTGTGCAAGAATAATTTCTATTTTTTTGCAAGGCTTCTATGACTCTTTCCTTTTGAACAGTCCTGGAAGTGTTTCCATGCACCCCCCCGAGAAGGTGGCTAATTTCAGGGTCTTGACTTTTTTTTTTTTTTCTTTTTAGGTAATCCCCAAGCTTGCCCAGGTACCGACCTATATGGACGTTGGAATGGTTCCTTGACACGCGATCCCTCTTTTAATCTTTTTTTTTTTCTATCTTTTTTTCTTCCGTCTCCAAAAATCCTTCCCATTGGCCCCGGCGAATCGGCAGAAAATTTAACCCCTCCTACTTTTTTCTTCACCCCGCGCCCCTTTTAGGCTTATCGAGGGCCTTTATCTTTCACCGCCCGCCAAAAAATCGACGTCATGCTGAGTGGTATGGGGAGTTGCGACCCCGGAACCCTGTCGGCGCGAGGTCCGGGGGGCCCGATAGCGGGACGCCATGGAGCCAAAGGTGCTACTCGGCGTATGACAGTCGTTTCAGTGACATGATGCATTGGGTGCCACTGATGCTGAATACTGCACTTTTTCCACATCTAGGGGTGTTAAATATTGTACCACTGACTAACTTCGCCACTGTGACGGTTCTCTCCGTGCGCTGCAGGGTATACTACAGTAATCATTGCCCCTCGCCAGGCCTGACCAGGTTGAGTCGTCTTGGATCCCCTATTGCCAGAAAGGAACTCTATTGGCTACGTTCTCAGATAACAGCTGCAAGAGCCCTGTCTACCCAGGTACCTTACCTACCAATTTACTTACTATTCTAGACTCAAAGTATCTTGGGCACTTAACTAAGGTAAACATAGCGACTGCCGGCTGCCTACGTACATCTGACTTCATGAGGTGTGTTTGCCGAGTCCAGGAAACACGTGAACAACCGTACCGCAAAGTCAAGATTCGCCTTTTCGCGGAGTCACAGGCTTCGTTTCTGTCACTGTTCCAGGCCGTTAATTCGAGCTTGGTTGCTCCGGAGGCCGAAAATGGCGGACTTCAAGGGGCTGGCACTCCAGTATGTCTTGGCAGACGAAGCGACCACCAGACAAGATGTTACTGCCAAAACAGCAGAAGGCAAGTGGTCCATGGTGCACTGAGTTCCTGATGGCGGTGTTCACTAACAAAACATACTAAAGCCATCAAAAATGCCTCTGTCAAGAGCACGGCGATCCTGGATTGGGTCAAGTCTATAGACCCATGGATGCCTGCCGCGTTGTCGGGCTCAGAGTCCCAAGCTGATAATGACGGAGGTCTAGAGCCTGATGTGAGCGTCATTGCAAGATCTAAAGGTACATACTCAAAAGCATCATGCGCCGCTGCGTGAACGGCAGTACTAACAACCGCCGTCGCTCCCGTATAGCTTTGGAATATTTGGCAGACACATTGGCGTTGCTCGACAAGAACTTATTGAGGACGGACCAAGGTGAGTAAAACATGGCATTGAGGTGAATCTCGGTAGGCAACAGGGGCTTTGCCCGGACAATGCTAACCAGCAGCCTTTCCAAGTCAACCTCCTCATCACGTTCTTCGGGAGACTCTACAGTATTGACCACAAAGCTGGGATAATGGCGGCTACCAAAGCCCTCCAATATTTGACCACAATGAAGGCTTTCAAACCGGAGATGGCCGACAACATCATTCAGAGCATTGTCTCAATGCGAGACGACTTTCGCTTGCAGACCCCTCAAACGCGCCTGGAGATATACAAGTTCATCCAAAGCCTACTGGAGAACGAAGCCATCTCTAGTCAAATGCAACATGTCTACGGGATCTCTGGAGGGTTCGCCATCGATCTTCTACAGCTATGTGGCCATGAACGGGATCCGAACTGCCTGATACAGTGGTTCAAAATAATCCAGAGCCTCGTGCAATTGTTCGATTTCTCTGCAGATGTTCATGACGAGATCTTCAAGACTTTTTCGGCCTACTTCCCTATATCCTTAAGGAGCACGGCAACTCCAAGCGGCGTCACCGTTGATGACCTAAAGAGCTCCATTCGAGCATGCTTTGCCTCTAGTCATAAACTCGCTCGATTGAGCTTTCCTTACCTCCTCCAGAAGCTGGATCAGGGAGATGCTATTACTATTCCTGTCAAGGTATGTGGTCATGACAATCCACGGCTGCTGTATTGCCAACTGTTGACTGACCTGTAATACTTCACAAGACGGACATACTGAGAACACTCAAGCAATGCCTTGAACAGTATGCCCTCCCTTCCCAGAGTATAGGGCCATATACTGGGCAACTCTGGACGTCTCTAAAATATGAGGTTCGAAATGGCGAAATCAAAGAATCAATTGATTGCACTCTGGATGTCATGCGTGTTATTTCTCTCAGGTTGGCACAAATCCCTTTGGCCGAATCCCAGGAGACAACACGTGAGCTCAGCGCACTATCGTCATTTGTGGACATGGTCCTAAGTGACTCGTTGGATGACTTGGCAAATCCGACCTATACCAAGCCTGCCGGACTCCTCCTCAGGAGCATCATGGAGGTGCACGCCAGACCGTTTGCACTGCTTCTCACTGGAGTCGTCGAAGCTGTCAACAAGAACCTGCGAGAGCCTCGTACACTCGAGCATGCCACGGCGCTGATAGGCCTCGTCAGGGATCTTCTGGATGCCCGCTCGCAAGTCATCGATGCTGCCAAGATACATTCCTCCACAGACCAATTACAGAATGTTTTCAAGCTCGACCCACAAATTAGGGAGTCATTCCATGCAATATTCAATCGATTTTGGAGGGAGAATAATAAAGAAGCACTAGATGCCGACAACATTGCGGTCCTCAAAGAGGTAGTGCAAGGGTTTGCAGCTCTGGTCTGTCAAGTCAGTCAAGGAGAGGCTGGGCACCAGACTCTCTTGTGTGACGAGGCGCAGTGTGAGCAAATCTGCTTTATGATTTCCGACCGGGTTATCAACATCTTTCAGCTTGCCTCTTCCCCGGACAGCGGAGCCCGCAAAGAGCTGGCAGATACCATAGTGGCGTCTCTGCGGAAGATTGTCCAAGTTTACACTGCAGGATACGCATCGATGCTCCAGAGAGCATTGTCAACAATCAAGGATCGCGTCTGGGGTAGACCTCCAACTAGAAACTCGCTCGCGATGCTAAAAACATTGGTCCTAAGACTTTCATACATTGGCTGTTCAGAGATACCAAAGCTGGGTAATCCGGTCCAACATTTGTATCTCTACACAAGCTCTGTCTTGCGACTTCTGTTTTGCTTCTTCGAAAATTCCGTGCCTTTCGAGGTTTCGACCATCACGCTGTCCGGCATTTTCAGTGCTCTTTTGCATTTCAGAGACACTTGCAGCTCTAAGCCTACTCATGCAAGGATGAGCCTGATCAATACTGACTGGAGAGTTTGCACATCGGATTTTGTCAGATGCCATCCTGAATTCGCTGTTATCGGACAACCTGCAAGTGCCGGAGAAGCCGCATCAACAACAGACAATGACAAGCCAGTTGAGTGCGCAGGCACCGCCAGTGATACTTTCCGCGGATACCTCGAATGCGCCATCTATTTAATATCGATCCTCTACCAGAGAGCAACCAAATTGGACACGGGAGCGCAAATTCGTCTGGGGCTGGGGCCCGACTTCAACCTACAGACGGCGTCTGCTGCAGAGACGCCTCTAGACTATGCTGGACCTGGTTCAAGCGCCAGCATCCGGGGTGTGGATCTTCAGGACGTTTACCTTCACCAGCTTGGTGATATGGCCACATTTGTCATTCGTGACCTAGAGGAGGTGGAACAGGAGGCCTTGTCGCTAACCGATGAGGTGTATGGATTATTCCAGGCGCATACAGAAACACATGGCACGTTTCTGAGCGCCGAAAACGATGGGCGAACCAATGTGCTATCTCTTGGGATTGCACAGGGCTTGCGCCCAATATCCATGGCTTCAATGGTAAGATACAACTTCTTTTGTCCCAGCCTGAACCACTTAACAAGGTATACGGTGCTAACGCACACCCAGTTTGCATCTGAATCCCTCACACAGCACATTGTGGCCGACATATCGGCTGCAGACATTTTCCCTGTGAGGACACAAAAGGTTCGTGACCGTTTTGTGACCTTGTTGGCGAATAAATGGCTGCCAAAGGCCACACTTATTGGGCCGCAGCGGGATGTATGGAAGGCAACTGTCGATGCGCTGCGTGCAATGCTCGAAAAAACCCTGGCAGAGGCTTCGGCAACGCAATCCGGCATCCGAACAGAGCAATACGCAAGAGCTCTAGGATTCGCTGCTGGAGCGGTCGCAAGACGTGACAGGGATGTAGAAGGCTTGGTTAAGATCCTCGCGTCCATTCCAGCGGCGCTCGGTGAGCGTGGGCAGCAAATAGCTCCACGCTTGGAAGGGCTACTGGCTGCCAAAAGCCAACTGAGTGCGCAAAACCACGCGATCCTGAGTCCTTTGTCTGAGCAGTGGGTTTACATCTGCGTGGTGAAGCCAAAACTAGAGCAGTCGTTCCCCATAACGCAGGACAAGTCTCGAGGCATTGTAAATGCCATCGCCGTAGTTCATGTCATGAAACACATGGACTTTACAGTGTACGCGGAGGACACAGATCGCATAATGCGCATACTCATTATTATCGTGTCATCGCCCAAGAACTTGGTCGATGTCGAGGCAGCTCTTCAAATTCTTAGGGAAATACTGGCCAACAAGCCCGATGCTCTAAAGGATCAACTAAAGGCCGTCATAACAGGAGCCATATCGACAGTGAGCTCTGGCTTGGGTCAGCATCATGAACAACAGGCAACGCCGGTTGATGTGACTGCACGTGTGATGAATCCTGGCAGCTCGGCCCTCTGTCGAAGGCTCAGTTTACAACTGCTCCAGGAGCTGGCAGAGAAGCTTGACGAGCAGCTCCTTCGCCAGTACAAGGCTCAGATTTCTCGTGTCCTAGCGACTGCCTGTGGCGATCCAGTCCGGGAAGTTCGACAATCTGCCATGAGTGCGCGGGGCAGCTGGGCGAAGCTCGCGGCATGAAGAAAAAGAAAAAAAAAGTTTATATATGTGGTCACTCTGAGGCTTGCAGGAGCTCCCGTTGTCAATAATATAGCAGCAAAATCTCGATAGATCACCCAATCGCTTGGAACCAATCCCATGCTACGTGACCAAAAAATACCAGTCTAGTGTATACGATTCCCTCCCACGGAGTTTCCCTAGTTTTGACTTTGTTTTCGAGATTTTTACGCCTTGCGGCGCTTCCCACCCTTCTTGGCTGATACTGAGCCGGAGGGATCTGCACCTGTCGCTGACCCAGATGACGCCAAAATAGCATCCAAAATCTCGGCATTGTAACCATCTTCCTTGGGTGCCGAAGTATCTTCCTGAGCGGCGGGAAGGGCCGCAAGCCTCTTGGAATCCACCTTGGCTATCGCCGGTACTGAAGTAGCCAGCATCGTCTGGAAAGGTGCGGCAATGAAGTGACCAACCGAGTCGAACCACTCCGCAAAAGGACGGGCGACCTCGATGGTCTGACCCTTGGAAGAGCCCTTGGGGACTATTGTGATGGTGAGCCTGTAGGTAGGGTCATACTTGTGGACGCTAGACGCTATGGTGATCTGGGTGACGACTGACGTGTTAGTAGTGGCCGCAATGCTCAACGCAAATCCGGGGATGGTGATTTCCCGTAGATCACTAAACCGAACCTTTTCACCGCTTGGCGCTGTGCCAACGTATACAATGTTCTTCTCCACGAAGAATGCCCAAAGGGAGAGGGCGCCGTTCAAGACGGCATAGAGGGCGACGGCGGCGGCCGTGTAGTACTTGGTGCTGTCAAAGCCCAGTTTGTAGTCCCAGAAGAAACAGGCGGCCGATATGGCAAAGGCTGAATAGCCAAGCGTCAAGCGCACGTCTGTGAGTGTGTGCGACTGCTTGAACTTGAGCGAGTTAAGGTAATTGGGTATGGCATCATCGGATGTGTTCTTAAGGTCTTTGAAAGCGCGTGGGCAAGTCGATAATCAGCATAGGCATGCAATGAGGACGAATAAGGCAAGTTGGAGATAAATCTTTAGAGGAAAACAGTACTCACCAGCTGTGTTATAGACCGATATTTTCTCTTGGGCCGCCATTGTGGGAAAAAAATTCGATTTTTGGTTTTGGCCTGTGGTGTTATAATTTGGATGTCGCGGGTGAGGATTGGTTTGTCCTTTCTTTTGCTGTCGAAACCTCGAATACGTGGTCGGATTGGAGTAAGCTTCGCCTTCTGTTCCTAGTAATTAGGCCTATTCTTAATCTGTATAATCTTCAGTACAGGGTAACCCTGCCTGGTGGCTGGCTGGGGTTGGATGCTCATACCACTGTAAAGGGGCATCGTACTGCCTAAAGCGATATCCTGTCCCTCGGATCCACTCAAGCACCTAATCGCAACGTTCACACACGTCCATTCTGTGGCGTGCGTGCTAAAGACTCTTGCGTTTGACGGCAACCGCTTTCTCCGCCTCATTGATACACCATTGTGAGGAGAACATAACCTGCACCCGTATCTCTATTGCTGCAACGCCTAGGGTCGAAATAGAAAAAGTCCGACAATGGCCGCGCAAGTTCCCGTTCAAACGATCCATCGGGATCCCCAGTTGTTGTACGTGTGTCGGTTTCCCAAAGTGCCCTCGGTGTCTTAAGTCGCGGGCTTAAAGGGTTGGGCTCAAGTGACTGACTGGATTGTTATAGCTATTGGATACTGGGCCCCATCACCGTGGTTATGGTGAGCTTGCACCGGCACTTCTTCTCCTCCTAGAAGCTCACACGCTGACAAAGCCGATGCAATGCGCATTGTAGATTCTCACCGGCATGCTCCGGCACTATGCGGCAGTTCTGATGGCCGTCGCGCCCAAAAAGGTCGACGCCAAGGCCATGCGCGAGCAGCGGTCTCTGCTACATGGCATCAACGTGCGCAGCAACTACCATGTGCTGTCCAAGCGATCCTTTAACACGCGCCGTGACACGCTGGCCTCGGCCTACGAGTCCGGCGCTTTTCTCAAGGCCCCCGAGAACCGTGGCCAGGCGCCCCCGAACCCCATGACGGACCCCAATGCCATGGAGGGTATGATGGGCATGATGAAGAACAACATGGCCATGATAGTCCCCAACACGCTCATCATGAGTTGGATCAATGCTTTCTTCAGCGGCTACGTCATCAGTAAGATATACCGACCTATGTATTGGCAAGCTCAAGACGCAAAAGCGATAACCTGCTGACTGTCCCAAAGTGAAACTGCCATTCCCTTTGACTGTCAAGTTCAAGAGTATGCTCCAGGCTGGCGTTGCGACTCGTGATATGGATCCGCGATGGATGTCCAGTATCAGCTGGTACTTTCTGTGTATTTTTGGCCTGCAGTTTGTTTTCAACTTCCTGCTGGGCAGCGACAATGGTGGGTTTTATTTCTTTATTTCCATTCCTTGGCCACTCATCTGCGGCTCGAAGTAACCTGCATTCGGTTGCTGATACGTCCCCGTCTACTAGCCGCCAACCAAATGGCTCAGCAGATGGGCCAGATGGGTCCCCAGGCCCCTCAGATGTTCGGACCAGGTGTCGATCCGGACAAGCAGTTCCTGGCCGAGGCCGAGAACCTTGCCGTCATCGAGCACTACTCAGTCCTTGATGACGTGGAGGATAGGCTTTTAGAAAGACTGGGCGCGTGATACATGAGGGCTCGAACATGAAAATGGTTCAAGTATTCGGTTCCACACACAGCAGCCGGCGCACTTATCCATCTACTTCCATGTCGCCATTTTCAACGTCCTCTTCCTCCGCCACGCCACCACCATCGTCGCCCCACCAAAGGCACACACCCAGGCCCTCTTCTTTCATGGTACCAGTGATGCGGTAGGGGGGCTTCTTCTCAGGAAGCTCACTGCCTTCGATAGGTTTTGTGGGAGTTTGGTCATGCCACTCCTCGGAGCTCACGCGAAATCGGACCATTTCGTGGATGTCGTAGTACATCTCTTGGTCCTCCACATGCCATACCCAGAGAGACTGGTCATGGTCGCTATCGGACTATGGTGTTAGCAGCACAGCTGGAGAGATATGGGGCGTTTGGCTGGGGCTCGGCGTCACTTACAACGTTGCTCCCTCTGGCAGTTCGTCAAAGGGGACGAATATGTCATCAAAGAAGTCAGTGCGCACTGGGTTGTTGGGGTCAGCATGTGATGCAGTTGCTTCGTCTTGTGGTCTGGACAGGAGTATAGCGGGAGCAATACGAACAGTGTATGCCATCCTTAACACATCGGCTTATCCTCGCGAACAAGACCTCTCCCTTGAATGGCCTGAAGATGACCAAGCGACACTCGACTTGTCGCTCAAACTCAACATTGTCAGTGGCCATATGGTGAAACCCGCGCTAGCTGGCTGGCTCGCTGGAACGAAGGTAAAACTCAGGTTCTCACCGTTGACATTCACAAGACCGTCGCCATGACCTATGAGGCCCTCGGAAGCCCATAACAGGTCATACATGCAAATGCAGAGTCCCACTTTTTGAATAACCTAGGGTACGTTTTTGCGTGTTTGATAATCTTAGCCGTTGAGATCTCACTAGATAGGCAGCGTCTAAAGACAATAGTTGGGTTGCTATTCTCACTTTGTTGCAATATTTCTCGTTTAAATTGTCTTCTATGGCATCGATGCTCAGCTTGGCGAACTGAGCCGGCTTGATTTGGACCAAGTCCGCAATCTTGGTCTAGTCCAATGATTTTTTTTTTCGTCAGACACCGAGCCCATTCATTCAATTGGGTTTTTGTTTTTTTGTATCCTTTTCCTCGTCATAGCTGCACGTTCCCCCGTTGCGGTGTCTGAGACCCGATGTACGTACCAATATGAACATCGTAAATTCCGGCGCTATATCCCAATGATATGAGATTATGGCTAGACAAAGGCAAGGCCAGGAAGGTCTAGGTGGGTTGGTAGGTAGATAAGTTGTTGCTTTTATCGGGCTACCTTCTCATTGATGATAGTGAAATAACTGATCAATTGTGATTCCGGAAACACGCATTCAGTAATTATTAGACAACAACACCAACAACAGCTTGCTCGCGGGTCTAATCCTGTGGCTGTTAACTGCAATTACCAAACTTTGCGACGACCGCCTGGTGAGTGGTGACTGCAGTTCAATGGCCCCATTAATTATTTTTGTAGCTGGACCGCGCCGCCTTTGCCGCTCCACTTTCAGGTGACTCCACTCTGGAAGGAGCGCCAAGTGATCCGGGCCTCACAGAAGTTGAGGGCCTGGAAGTCCTGGAGTAATGTACTGGACCTCGATTGCTTACCTCCCTCCAACCAGCACCAACTGATATCCAATCCTCGTGGAAATCCTGGATTCCAATCTTGGTACATTGGCAATCAACCTCTTCCGGAAAGTCTTGTTTCCTCTAGCCGGCTTCCGAACCTTACCTTTCTACTGCGCAGAGCTCCAAGACCTATATCCAAACTCGCGTCTTGATAGAGTTAATTGTGGACGTAGTTTCCCTGGATTCAATATCGCCCTGTGAGGCCTGGTTAGTTTTCCATGAGCATCAGCCTGCTAACTTCTTTTGAACTTTTCCATCGGTCATTTCGGGAAAGCCTGGGATCTTCTCTTCTTCGAGACACATTATGCTCTTGAGGGCGGCATGCGCTGACAATGTGTTGTTGTGTGCATAGCTTCTGAATCACCCACCGCGATGGCAACATACGGCTACGGGCCACCACCACCTCCTCCAGCTGGCGCTCCCCCGCAAGCTTACCAGCAACAGTACGGACAGTATCAACAACCAGCAGCTGTCGGACATGCTCACGGAGGCCATGCTCCCCGAGGAGGTCGGGGCGGCCACAGCGGACGCGGCGACTTTCACGGCTCTCCAGCAGCCTACCCCTATAATAACCAACCGCAGCCCCCCCCTAGTTATGCCGGGCCACACCATGCTCCTCCAGTGCGTCGTTGCTTGTGGTTTTTTTTTTCTTTCCTTTTTTTTTCTAACTTGATTTGTCTTCTTCCCTCTCCGATATCATGCGCTAACCGTGGTTTCATATGCAACAGCCTCCGCATACACCTTTAGCGCCCCAAAACTACCATCCCAACTATGCGCCCCAGCATTACCAGCAGCCTCAATATGCTCATCAGCAACAATACCCTCATCAACAGCCGCAGCAGCCCCCGCAACCACCACAGCAATCGCCTTATGCTCATCACTATCCCTCCTACCCTCAGGCTCCAAGCGCGTCTCCTCATCAGCCGTGGGGAGGCCCTGCGACAGCTGGTCACCAGCCTGCGGGCCCTGCTCATTATGGATCAGGACGTGGTCGGGGCGGACACCAAGGGGACCGTGGCGGACACAAGCCAGCTGCTGCAATGGGTCCGCCGCTGCGCATGGGTTTCGATAATCGCGGTCCAGAGCCACCTGCTTTAGTGAGCAGCGCTACCGTCTACCCACCCCAGCCCTTCGGGCCTCCCCAGGGGGCCGCGCCGTACGCACCACCGCCATCGTATCACCCAGGTTATCCACAGCCAGGGCCACCCCATATGCACGCTCCTGGGCCCCCTCACTATGATCCATATAATTCTGGGCAGCACGGTGGTGGTCGTCCTCACGGACGCGGTGGCTTCCACAATAGCAACCGGGGCCGGCCTCATACTGGTGGCGACAAGATGCGCCACAATAACCACAAGAAGCCCAACGGAGCTCCCTCCACACCTCAAGGTGGTCATCAGAAGCCTGATGCACCATCCGCAGGGAAGAAAAAGAAGCGCAAGACGAATACTCTTGGACTCACCCCTGGTGATGAGTCCGATGATGACTTCAATGAAGAGGCGAAGCTTGTCGAGCTGATAGGCCCAGATGCCCCCAAGTATGTTTGTTCCTGTGTTCGTGTTCTACTTTGTTATGCTTTGTTATGGTTGAGTTTGCGCTTGCATCTTCTCACCAATATTTCTTTTTTCTTCCTATTTTCATGGCATAGGACTCGTATTGACCAAGACAAACTCTTCATAGTCCCACCGATATTGCTGCATGGATCGCAGAACGCAAAGCCAATTTCCCCACGCAGGCGCGCATAAAAGCCCAGGCTGCAGCTGCGGCAACCTCCAACGGTGACAAGACGAAGGATGGCAAAGATGCCGCAGTCTCGTCACTTGAGAAGCAGAAGCTTAAGGCAGAGAAACTCAGGAAGCAGCTTGAAAAGGTAGAATCGAGTATCAAGCGTAAGAGGGAGCAGCAGGACGAAGGTGATGACATGAGGGATGTCAAGGCCAGTCCTTCCTCTTCTGATGATTCCCAGTCGGACTCGGAGAAGCCTGAGGTTCTGCCCAGCCGCCCAGCCGTGCCACCACCGTCCAAGAAGGCGGATCCGTCAAAACACTGCAAGTACTACTCGACTGGTGGCGTATGTGGTAAGAAAGGCAAGTGTCGCTTTGTTCACGACGAGGCAGTACGGTCTGCTGCCCTGCGGGAGCGCGAGATGAATGGCGGCAGAATGACACTCCAGCAGCGCCTGACGTTGAACGACAAGGATCAAGAGGATCTCACGATCGTCAAGACTCTTCAGTATCTCAAGGAGAAAGGACTCATTGATCAATCGGGCAGTACGCCCAGCTCGCAGCCAAACAGGTCGGAGACAAGTGCCGACCTGCCGCCTCGCCCAGCTGTCGTTGCTACCTCATCCCGCGCGTCAGCAGATCCCTATCAAGGGTGGGACCTAAATGGCTTTGGCAACTCGGGAACGAGGGACTCGGTCTAGAGGGCCAAGTACCTGGGGAATCTGTCATGATAGGTGTTTTGAAGGCGAAGTGCCCTGAAGCTATAAGATGACGGTTTCTTTTCTTCCCTCGTTTTTTTGTCTGTACCAAAAAAATTCTTAGTTGTTGCCTTACATGCATACCCTTCTTGGCCCCCCTTTTTTTCCTTCTCTTTTTCACAAAAGCATTTGCGCTGCCAATAGCTCCAATTGTCGATAATTTGTGTCTCTTTGGCATTTCTGTGTTTATCTTTACTCAAGATTTGTTGGATTTTCTCGCTCTTCATGCTTACTGATGGAGTTGCATGCACACTGCAGCTTTACGTTCAGCATCTTAGCCTTGGGTCATGGCAACCGTCTCACATTCCTTCTCGCTAATGGACTCTAGGGAGTTTTCCAAATCAGAATATCAAGTACTTCGCATTTGATTTTGATTTTTGATTTTTGCTTGCTAGTTTTGACATGTTCGATCCTTGGTCACCTCACCTACTAGTACGTTGTGCTATCCCGAGACATTCGCAACCACCCGAGGTGGGCAAATGGCAAATACCAAAGGACAGAGCGACTCATTGTCTTAGGCTGACAGCAAGTGCAAACCATGTTGTTACAGTAAGAATCAGCAGTCCCTATATACCCAAGGTTCTATTCCTACTCTAGTAGCCAGTTCTCATCAAACAGAACCTGACCACAAAACAGGGTTGAGCATCCAGAAATATGCTTGATTAAACACTAACAGACAAACGCTTATGCTATCCACCAACTCCCCGCATTCTAATGGTTAGACTTGATCTTTTCGTCTAGTTGTTTCCTGCAAGGCCTTATCTAGCCATAGTCGAAATTAACAACAAATGAGCGTTCAAGGTAGTTTCCCAAAGTCTCCATGCAAGTCAAGACTCGATATGAGAGGTTCGCTGGGGCTTAGACAATGCAATCATTGTAGAGTGCAAGGGCTTGAGAACTATCGCCGCCTTGACATGGATTCCAGGAGTCGTTGTTTCCGTTCCTCTTTAGCGAGCTTGAGTCTCTGCTCTAGGGCTTCCTGTTCGCGGTCCTCGCGACGACCCAGTATCTCTGCTCTGTGCTCTTCCTCGTCAATGTCTGAAATGCCAGCCTCCATATCGGATTCATCATCAGAGGCGTCGGCATATTGAGGTCTCCCGTAACCGATCTCGTCTTCCTCGTCGTCGTAGTCGATAAAATCATCCATATCGTCGTCGTCCTCGTAATGGCGGCTTTGGCGAGACCGGTAACCCCTTGAACCACTGACACCAGCCGTGCGATGATCAGCATTTCGTGAGCTTGTGGAAACTTGCCCAGGCTTCTTTGCCCCATTAGGCTTTGGTCGAGCGGTGCCCTGATACCCTGTGGTTGCCACTGCTGCCTTCTTGATCTTTTTCGCCTCTGTAGCCACTGCTGATTCCTTCTTGACATTAGGCGCAGGCCTTGTTACCGGTGCGCCAGGACTTCGTATCCTTCCGTTGGTTTTATCTCCGTTCCTTGTGGCGGATGGCCCTGCTGTTCTGCCTTTCTGTGCAACCGCCCCGCCCCTGCCGCCATCCCTTCCGTTGGTTGCTGGACCGCGTGTGGCATCTGACTTTGGATCTGCTCTTTGACGATTCAGTGGTGGTTTCTCCACTGCTTTATGTTGAATTTTCCCAATGGGTCCCTGGCTCTGCTGCGCCTTTGCCGCACGTGCCATGATCTCAGCAAAAGAGCCCTTTTTGGGGGCTGTTTTCGGGGCGGCGACCGAAGCAACCGGTCTTGCTGATCCCGGTGTTGGCCTTGATTTTTGGCCTGACGCTGTGCCCTGACCGAGATTTGCCGAACTCCTGGCAGCAGACCCGGGCGTCCTTCTGTTCGGGTCGGATGTGCCTTGATATGCTGGTCGCGGATTCGACGCGACCGAGGGAGAAGCAGCGGCGGTAGCAGGGCGAGAGGTTGTCACAGGGACCTTTCTGGAGGCTGTAGACGCCGTCGTCCGTGCCAACTTGTCACCGCCGTTTCGTAGATCATCGTCGGCCTTCCTCTTTGGATTTATGTTGATTTTCGACGGTTCGGCTGGTTTCGGCTTTTCGCCTGTGATCGAAGCAAGCAGGTCGACAATCTGCATGAGCATTTAAACCAAATAGTCAGCTTGTAAAGAGATGTCAAGGCATTTTCGGATTTCTACGCGTCGCCGAGGCTTACCGGCATTTTGTATTTCAAATGCGGCACTAGGGCCGAGGGATCTTTTGTCGATGTTTAGGCTGAGATGAGGAGCCTGGCGTGCAGTTGAAAACTTGAATTTGAAAGTTTCGTCGAGTTTGGCTGGCGAAAAATCCTTTGATCAATGCAATTGTGGTCTTTGTTGCACCTTTTTTTCAGTGCACGCGAAGTCGGTCGGTTTCGGAATGGTGACCGTAATGACGAATGGCGGCGGCAAAACACAAAAAAAAAAAAAAGATCACAAGCCGAACGCGGACCGAGTGCGGAAAAGAAAAATGCGCATCAAAATGAAGCCCGTTGACCTCTGAACGTTTGGTTGGTAACCAAAATGAGGCAAGGTAGAGTAGGTGGACCGGTGTGGATTATTGAGGATAGCGATCCAAACAACAGACAAAGAAGTCGTTGGAAATTTGTGGTGTTGAGGCTGGGCTGCAATCAAAGAAACTCAGTAGCAGAGGAAAATCTATAGACAAATAATTATGTAAGGCGAAAGACGAGGCCAAATGTTGAATGCAGGGTCATCAATCAAAACTGTATCAGCAAAATGAAAAAGATAAAGAGAGAGGGGTTGGCAGAACATGCAAGAAGCAAACAACAGACAGTTAGGACAGGGTGCAAAAGGACCTAAGTTTCCGGTTCGTTGGGTGGCCTTTCCTTAAAGCCACGCAGCACGGTACGGTACAGTAGATAAGTTGCCTACCTCTCCTAGGTACCCTAAGCCAAGGCGAAAGGTAGGGATGTTCTCACTCCTCAGCCCACATGCGGTCACCACTCCCGTCCATTTCGGCGGGAGGCACGTGCAGGTGTGGGTCTGTGATGTAGAGTCCGATTCGATAAGATGTGTCGTGCTGAGGGACCACGTACAACCACGTCTCGTTGCACAAGGGAACTTCCAGGGTTTGAGTGACGGCGAGGCATAGCCAATGACAGAATTGCGAAGCTTTGACGGAATGTATGTTGACGCTAAATAAAAATCAAGTAGATAGTTAAAGTAAGAAGATACTTCTAGAAAGTGCAACTACCGCGTTGATCAAAGAAAGTCAATTGTGATCAGGTCAAATCTAGACCCGAACCTCCCAACGGATCATGGTATGGTTGGAGGGAGTTGGTCATAGGAAAACCCGGATGCAAAGCCGCCATTCACTCATTTACTTGATGTATCATGTAGGACGCCGCTTAGGCAACAGCAGCCATCAAGCCTGTCAGTGCTTACGTCCAGCCGATTGAAATGTAATCATCATACCAATCATATGACCTCTCCACACAGATCGATCGCGAACCAGTCTAATTCACATAAAAGAAAAATATAAAAAAAGATGAATATATTCATGGTATGACAGCATTATTACTAGATCAGTCTATTTGGGGACCGTACCATTCAAAGCGAAACTATATGGATAATATTGCTGGTCTATTACTACGTGCTGCATCTACGTAGGTACGATGTTTGTGGTAGGTTGGTTGGACAAACAAAAAGAAAGAAACCCACTACCGGCGTCATCCGGAGTTCCCAACGGCGCGCGTTCAGTGGCACGCTTGTTCGGACACGGGGCCGCAGAAGTGGGGCCAATCCGGCTGTCCATTCGTGGCTTTCCTATACCCTGGTCATGTGACTGGAAATTGGAGACTCACAAAGTTGCCTTCAAACCCCGCCGTAACTTTTTGGCAGACACAACCCGCTGTCCGCCATCGCAAAATCGCAAAACCTCAAAAAGAACTCGAAGATTCAGTCTCCCTTGGGGTTAAACTGATTGATATCTCGTGTTCTCTAAACTCTGACCAAGTGAGTTCCTCTCTCAAAGCCGAATATACTGAGCACAACCGCGAATTGCCCCGATCGTCGTCCTAACAACTCTTCGCTTTCTCAGGAACCCAATCTTCAAAATGAAGCACCTCGCAGCTTACCTTCTTCTCGGCCTCGCCGGCAACGAGTCGCCCTCTGCCAGCGACATCAAGTCCGTCCTCGAGTCCGTCGGTATCGAGGCTGAGGACGAGCGCCTGGAGAAGCTCATCTCTGAGCTCAAGGGCAAGGACATCAAGGAGGTAAGATACTGCCTCACATGAATCTTCACGACAATGCCAGGGAAAAAAGGGGGATCTTGCTAACATGAATATTTTTTTTTCTTTTTTACTTTCACAGTTGATTGCTGAGGGCTCTGCCAAGCTCGCCTCCGTTCCGTCCGGTGGTGGCGGTGGTGGTGGTGCCGCCGCCGCCGCTGGTGGTGCTGCTCCCGAGGCTGCAAAGGAGGAGGAGAAGGAGGAAGGTATGTTATTTTAGCTTTTCCCTGCTCCCCTACCATCGCCTGAGACAGCGCTGACTAGATATTGCCCTGAATTAAGAGAAGGAGGAGTCCGACGAGGACATGGGCTTCGGTCTCTTCGACTAAGCAACACGCCATCACGATATGGGAGTCGATTAGATCATGTCTACGACTTTGGAAACAAGCAAGATTGGACTGGGTCCTGTCACGTTGTCACGACCTGCATTATGAACTGGCTTGGAGGATCTGATGTCAATCGGTTTCGTTTAGGCGCGGATATTGGGGAAAAAGTAAAAATTTGGTCGGCAGATACCCAGGAACTCGGCTCGCTTCGTTTCTCGAATACCCTTCGGTATTTTGCACCAATTGATGTGATGTGTGCATTTCGTAAGAAACTGCCAGTATGGCTATTCGGCATGGACTCAATGCGGTGCGACTATAAGTCTGAAGGGTATGTACAGCTGGCTTTGGATGATGCATGTGAAATTTCGACTATGTTGTGATTCAAAGAAGTACGTCCGCTGTGGAACGAACAAGCGAGACTTATCTTTGGCAGGGTTGGCATGGTATTCCGACTATAATTGGGCAGCCGAAAGTGAGCTGCAAGTTCTCTTTTGTGCATACGGTTGTGCCAGGGGCGTAGCTTCACAGAACTACTTTAGGTATCGACATTAGGCTGAACTATGTACTGCACAAGCTTTGTGTGTGGGCAGACGTTCAACTGGGTCCGCTTTAGTTCCAGGAAATCTATTCGATTGCCTGACCAGGATACGCGTTGTAAGATTTATCTCCCTGGGGAAACGGTTGCCGCGCAACCGTTTCTGAGGCACGCTATTGGTGTATCCACATTCATGGGCCCAGTTTTGTACACATCGGCAGTGAAAATGCAACCGTGAATTTCGCGCTCATTGCTCCCGTATCTCCCTACCTGGGTACGGATTCGTACATTGGCTGCTTTAATTGCCATTCCTACCGGGCTCTACGGAGTTTCGGTCTTTTTTTCTTTTTTTGACACGCCGAACATACTTGGAGCGTTCTTTGTTTTTTTTTTTTTTTTTTTTTTTTTTTTTATCATTGTATTTTATCCCGTTTGCCGCCGTTACGATCTGCACGGCCCGTCATCCTCTAGGGTTGGGGCGCGTCGTGAAAGTAAACACAACAAATATCGACTCTAACTCGGGAAACCTTCCGACACCACCACATCAAAAAATGTCCATCGCATCACCAACGCCCATGGGCGGAAGCCAGTTCACAACACTTGGCAGGCGAACGTCGGCAAGGCAGGCGTTGCGGCGCCCGCCATCGCGACAACAACTAGCCCATCGACAAACGTCCGACGCCAACCCGATTGGGAGCTCTCGGCTCCCTGGTGCTGCAGACAGCAACCTGCAAGCTGGCACGCAAAAATACGTCAACGACAACGACAGCTCCGACGAAGAGATTCCGGTGCCTATGAAGCTCAGCGCTCTCACGAAAGCACTCCTTGACGATGGCGGTCCGTCAGCGGGTGCTGCTGGTGCCAATGCGGCCCAACCGGCAGCTATCCCCACGCGAAACAAGAGCTATCTCGATCGGGGCTTGGAGCATAAGGACTCGGAGAGGGAGGTTAGCACCCTGCGAGAAAGTCGCCGGACCGTACGGGGTGGTAGCGCGCAGCTGACCTCGTCACCAAACCGCGGCGTTGAGCCCAGCTCTGCTCCGAGGAAGAGGGTCGTCCGCCTAAGCTCCACCAATGTAAGCGTCAACACCACCCCTGGTGGGTCAAGCCTTCAAAGCAGGGTTCGGAGGTCATCCACGCACAAGAGACCGCCAAGCAAGGACAGAACAGATGAGAGACCTAATGTATCGGGTCCCGAGCCAGTCGCCGCCCAGGACCCCACTTCAGCCGCCGACTCTGGTGCCGGCATTAATACACCTCTTACAGGCGCCAGAAGAGTTCGCATTGTGTCCAGCTCCTCAGCAACTAGAGGCAGGACTCCTGGATCTGCTCTCAGGTCGTCCAGCTCGGCCGGCACATCTCGCCTTCCAAGCTCTGCGGTGCAAAGTGACCACGAGCAACCGGAAGAGCCGAGGACGGAGCACAGGACTAGGACGTCACTTAACAACAGCAGCGGCGCAAATACTGCAAGGAAACCTGACGACGCTGCTCCCCAGAGCTCGATGCGCATGAAGCGCATCGGTCAGCTTCCGGGGAGCTTTCTCAGTGGTCCCGCCCGCCGAGGTAGGAGACGGCAGAGCGACGAGGAGGAAAACGCTCGAGCAGATGAGCAATATCAGGATCAAGATATGCATGGATTGCGGGAACACGAGTCTGAAAGCATTGCAAGAGGGCAGCCTGGCTCAGGCGTCGGCTCGTCATTCCACTCATCCAGTTATAGAGATCAGGCTGCCGCATCCGGAAGCCCAGTCAGCATCAAGGATCCGGCAAGAGTTGCGCTTCGCAACAAAACGTCATCAGATTCCGCTGCGAAGACAGACGCCGAGACTAATAAGGAGAACGTTCCGCCTGAAGAAGCTCACGAACCTGCGCCGGTCTATCAACCGGTGCTTCCGTCCGCACTTGACCAGGAGAACGCAGTCTCTGCCGCTGTTGCTAGGTCAAAAGAAATCCGTTCCATGCAGGACAAGCTGGCTGGCAGAGATGCCGCGCCAATCCTCCAAGTGCAAGCACCTTTCATGCAAAATCAAAGGGCCTCATCACCAGAGCGCAAAGTCCTCTCTCACATGAGCAGGAATACCCCGCTCAGGCCAGCTCCTCCACCTCCACCCAAGATGAGCGTATTGGATGCTGTTACTTCCACCGCGGGGGCCGCCACCACCGCCCAGGCCATCAAGAAGCAGCGAGTGCTGCTCAAGGTCAACGGAAGGGCATACAACAGACTGGACTGTATTGGGCGAGGTGGCAGTGCAAAGGTCTATAGGGTCACAGCTGAGAACGGCAAGATGTTTGCCCTCAAACGAGTGTCCCTCGAGAATGCCGATACAACGGCGGTCAAGGGGTTTTTGGGCGAGATTGAGCTGCTCAAACGCTTGTCTGGGGTTGACCGCGTCATCCAGATGTACGACTCTGAACTCAACCAGGAGAAGAAGTTACTCAGTGTGGTAAGTCAGGTTTACATTCCTGTAACATGTTGTCCCTGGGATGAAATTTCGGTGGATGCAGAGCATGAAACTAACGCGATATGGTACGACTTGTTAGCTCATGGAGATGGGCGAGCTCGATTTAGGTGACTTGCTCAAATCAAGGCACAGCCAGGAGGACTACAAACTCGACACAGTCTTTGTTCGTTTCATATGGAAGGAGATGCTGGAGTGTCTGCAATCCGTACACGCCTGTGACATTGTCCATTCGGATCTCAAGCCAGCAAACTTTGTTATGGTCAAGGGGCGGCTTAAGCTCATCGATTTTGGCATTGCCGGCGCCATCCAGACTGATGAGACGGTCAATGTCCATCGCGAGAATCAAATAGGGACTCCCAATTATATGTCTCCCGAATCGCTCATGGACTCTGCTCATTACTCTGCCACAGCGGCCAACAATGGACGTCCCGACAGATCCCTCAACCGCACGAGAGTGATGAAGTTGGGCAAGCCTAGCGACGTCTGGAGCCTAGGATGCATTCTGTACCAGCTAGTGTACGGAACGCCGCCCTTCGGACATATCCCAAACCAACTCGCTCGCTGTCAGGCCATTATTGCATGGGATCACAAGATAAGCTACCCGGAAAAGGGTGCCGGCGGCGTCTTTGTCCCACCTTCGCTCATCCGAACGATGAAGAGGTGCCTGGTTCGTGACCAGCAATACCGGCCGACATGCGGGGAGCTCCTCACTGAGACTGACCCTTTCCTCTATCCGCAAGAGGTCGACATGGACCGCGTTCTGCCGATGACGGAGGAGCTCCTGACAAGGATCATCCACAGCGTGGTCAACCGCTGCCGCGACCGCATGCCGACCGATGGCGAACTCATGACGGCGTGGCCAAATGCATACTGGGCTTCGGTGAAGAAGAGTGTGGGGAGCAAGGAGTCGAGATCATGACGATAATGAATACTATAATGACGGACGAAAAGTGCTTGTTTGTTTGTTTACATTATACCACCAACCCCCTGAAGTTGGATTTAGTAGCGGGGTTGGTCTGTTTTTTTTTTTTTTTTTTTTTTTTTTCCTCTTGTTTTAGCTCTTGGACCTGTCCTTGTATTTCGCCATGGTGTTTCTTGTCAATATCCATATTGTGTTTCTTGTGATTCTCCAAAGTTAATTCATCCTGTACAGCTGATTCTAGTTTGCGCCCCATTGTTTCGCTTACTTTGCAGCCACTTGTCGCTTAAAGCCTGTCTTGGTAGCCATTGAGAAGAAACAGGGTTGGTGCCGATTCACCATAGGATTTTGAAGGGCCTCCCGTTTTACGAATACATTGAAATTGCCCAGCGAGGAGAACCCTAACCCAGAAGGAAGAAAATATTCGCCTCGATTCTATAAATTTTATACAATGTGTTGGTGACATAGTCGATACAAACGAAACATATTATGGCCCAAACAGAAGCCATTCCCTTCGACTCTCTCATGCTGGCCAATCCTAAGAGTTGAGCCGAGCCCACCCAACTTTTGCCAAAATGACATTCCCAGCCTTCACGTTTCTGGTCACGGATTCTCAGGACCAGACAATGCCCGTGTTGCTGTATCCGGGAGCAGAAACGGGCTTCGCGGCAGGCTCTTCGGGCAGCAGAATCTTGAGCTCAGAGATGCGGATGGTGGTGTAGAAGTGCTTGCTCTTGATGGTCTTAGCACGTCTAGTTCTCCGCTTCTTGACAACCTTAAGGCGGATGGGTTCCGAGTCGGTGCCAATGACGACGGCGCGGCACCTGAACAGGTCGGTGCTGACGTAGGGCTTGCCCTGCAGGGTGAAGTCGCGCGAGCCGATGGTGGTTGCGCGGTCCAGGCGGAGCGTGTCGCCGGGAAGAACGCCGGGCATCTTGAAGGGCAGGCGTACAGAATCGCCCGGGGTCACGAGGTACGGCTTCCCGTGGATGTGGACCGTTATGTAGTGCTTGGGCTGGGCGGCGAGGAGCGGCAGGAGGTCTGGGACGGAGGAGGGTGCTGTCTGAGGGGTGGCTGATGGGTCGGTAGCCGTTTGTGGTTTCGACGCTAATGAAGACGCGCTGCCGGATACGTTTGATGGTTCGGACTGATGCGCCTTTGCCAACGAGGACTGTTCGGCGACGGGTGCCGACGTGTTGAACCAGTTTGCGTGTTGTAACTGGAACCTGCTGGCGGCGGGAGCCAGCGTGGACGTAGCCGGTGCTGCAAGCCTCGTGACAGATGACCTCAAGCCCCCTAAGGAGCGTAGCAGTGTATTGTTCATTTTTTTTTTTCTTCCTCCTTGTACTTTCCACCTCCGTATCCTATTTGTTTTTCAATTTCGTGATGAGGCCGGCCCTGGGTGTGCGATCAGTCTGCTCAGCTTTCCGTATCGGGGCGGCTCAATTGACGGTGGATTTTTTTGCAGCCGTCAGTCAGGGTGGTCCGCACCACAAAGATGGTCCGAGCTTTGACAGCTACCAAGTCCGCAGACCACATGCGGACATGTCGTATGCATGATGTGCGCCGAAACAACAGACATGGGCAGATTAAAGCGGACGATACCAAAACTTCAGAGATGAGCGGAAGTGTCTACAAGATTGTCTTCTCCAGTGCTATGCATCTCAAAATCATCAGCTTGGTTCGGTAGTTAAAGTCTCTGTTTCTTTCGGTTTTCGCGCTGGACATGACAATTGAAATAATTGCGTGACAAACTGTCACGTGGGATCGCGTTTCAACTTTACAGTAGTCGCGCATATAAAGACTGCTGCCCATTGCTTCTTGTTATTCCCAACCGTGTCGGGGGGTGGATCTGCCGGCGAGCAGCTCCAACTGGCCTTCATCGGCCCAGCCGTTTTGTTTCATCATACATGTTTCGGCGAATATTGCATGCACCTGGCGACTCGTGCCTGCGAGGATTTTGGTCGGGTCGGTTTTGGGCGGGAGGGACCGAAAGCCGACCGAATGAGAGACAAGTGTGCGCCACCCTGCGACGGAGATTCAACAAACCCAGAGACGATCTTGAAAGATTTATGGCAATAATGAGGACGATCCCTGAAGAAACAATGGACAATGATTTGCAAACCCTAAAATATCTGGGTCCGTGGAGAAACGCAAAGTCTGAATGAATGAAATGACTGCCAAGACTCTGAGTTTTTATTCAAAATTTTTTTTACTTCTTTCCTTTTTTCAGTAAAGATGATGCGTTGATCGTTTTCTTCATTTTGCGTTTTTGAAGAGGCCGCGTGGCTTGTGACCGCAAAGTCTGCCCAAATCGGCCGATTCGTACCGAGACAAACGAGACAACAGTCTTGGTGCCTCATGGAGTGGTTGCCGTTGTTTCCGCAAAGGCCAGGTCACCATGGCTACAGAGCCTGTGAGCCAGCGTTCTGTGCGGAGAAACTAAACGCCTCCACCTGCCTTTCCCGTTCGAGACGTTTCCGAGCATGCGCAGATGAAAAATATAAAATAAAAAATAAAAAATAAAACTGTTTCTGTACCCAGGTAGCAGGTAGATAAGGACATTTATTAGCAGAAATCAAAGTACCTCATAGCGCCGCCAGCTATTAGCGACTACTACGATAAACTGGAACTAGTCTACTTTGCTTGCTTTGCAGGATGGTGCTATCTATAGTGCATAAAAATGAGATGTCAAATCATCTCAGCTATTCATCTGAAGCTAAGTAGATATACGGCCCTATCAAGCAAGTTGTATGACATCCAACGGCGAAATATCAAAAAATAAAAAAAACGGTCACGAAAAAACAAAGATCAGAAAAAAACTTTCCTTTCACTTCTGCGAGTGTCGCCGGGAACCTAATTAGCTGATGAGGGGTTTCATCCGGCGTTGCCCATTGAAGGATGCCCAAACAGAGTCGCAGCTTGACAGGGGTCAGGCACATGAATTTCAAGATTCGGAGACACAGACAGGGGTGTTTAGGAATGCGGCACAATCAAAGTTTCCACTTAAACGCATATGAGATGGGTGGATTGGCCAATCATAGAGCTTTGTTGACCCAAGCTTCCAGCCACTACTTCTTTCTCAGGCAGTCGCATCGTGAGGTGACCTACTGTTTTGGTCTGAGGCGCTCCTGCCCAGTCGACCCAGGACCGCCCGCACCTGCCCACCCTTGCCGGCATTGCGCTCAAATATCCCCAGACGCCCTCCTCCTCGTCTCCGTTGTTGTTAGTCCCGATGCTCTGCTCGTTACTGATTCCGATTTATTTTACTTACTTTTTTCCCGTTCGACGTCTTGCAGACATAACAACGCCTCATCTTTCTGGAAGAAGCTCCCCTCCAACATCTTGGGCTCACAAGTAACATTTATCTATTGTTTCCTCTCTCACCGCCCAGCTTCAGCATTTTTTGGTTTTTTTTTTTTTTTTTCTCGCCGCAAGCAGAGCGCCGGATTATCTATCCGTTATTGCTACTCATCCTTGAAGAGATAGTATCACCCGCTCTCCAAGCCTTTTCACCACCACAAAACCGCAGCCATGTTGAGCAATCTCGCAATACTCGCCTGCTCGGCGCTTATTCCTGTTGTCACGGCCCAACTCCCTGCTCTTCCGTTCAACATGAGCTACACCCCCGACCTCAGCCCGGCAAAGGTTACACTTGCGCAGAAAGGTATGCGGAATCCCCATATGGCGCGGTTGCACTTGTTATCATGTGCTACCCAACGACGTGCGCTGCGTCATGCTAACTCTCGATTCCCTTCGCACCCCGCAGCTGAATGGTGCCGTGGCGAGACCATTGTGTGCGATAAGCTTTGCGGCGCGCCCGCTCAAATCCCCAAGACGAACGACTGCTCCAGCGACACTCTTGCATTCAGCTGCATCTGCCAGAACGGCACTGCACCTGGCTTGCAGTATTACCAGAACAGTCTTCCTTCGGTAGGTTGGGTTCATTGGACTGGATCCCATTTTGGCACTGCTGACAAAGTATTATAGTTCATCTGTGAGGAAACCTTCAAGCAATGCGAAGCTGCGAGGGCAGGTGATGCCCGTGGTCAGGAGGACTGCAAGACTGGTGTGAAGAGCAAGTGTGGCACTCAGTCGGCAGACAAGGCTACGACCGGCGGAAGCAGTGGAGCCACCCCCAGCCCCTCTCCTACTCCTAGCGCGAACCAGGGCGGAAGCAGCCAAGGTGGCGCCACATCATCTACTCAGCCTGGTTCGGCCGCCACCCCGGTTCCGCAAATCATCGGCATGGCTGCCGCTGCCGCCTTCATGGGAGCCTTTGCTCTGTGATGATGGCTCGACGACGCCAAGAGAATATACCAAGAGGGGAAGGAGTGGCCTATGTCACTTATTCCTTGTACCACGTCTTGGAGGCGCTAATGCAGTCTCGAAATTTTTGTCTTTTTATGTATGGAATTGAGCAATTGAAGATACCACCCGCGCACGATTACGCTATTTATTTCGACACTCCCTCTCGCGCTGCTGGTGGTGAATTGGGGGTTTGTTACGACTCTTGAACCAGGATGGGAATCAAAATGATGGGGTTGCCATGATTTACTAGGTGTTTGGTTTTGCAGCTGTTATTCTTTTTCGTCATAGCCTTGTGGAGGTGGCGGTAATTGGGAGGCGGTCGTATCTGACTGGCCTTCCGTTAATTTGGACGGTCTCCACCAATACCAAACTATCAGGAAAGTTCACAAACATTGTCGCCTCCTCTGCATTATCTGTGATTTGCTCACGTTTTGTCTTACTCCTTATCGTCTTGACTAAATGGTTTGAAACGGATCCCTAGGTTTGAATCAGAATTACTGATTCTGAGAATCTGCTCAACCCAAGTCAGTAAGACGGAGTGTGCCCAACGACACTATCATTCATTCGTCATCCCTTACTTCTCCCTCGTTACCACGGTCTCTTGTACAGGTTTACCTAATCTGAAGATACTGGTCACTGGACGACATCCAATGTCTGACGGAAGCGCGGGTGCGAGAACTCCGAGTGTGTCGAGCAGTATTCCAAGTCTCTGGGCACCATCTTGTCTTCAACCAGTCGTAGCATGATCTCACTTGGTCAAGACAGAGGCGATTCATTCTCCGGCACCAACATCAGGCCTGGCGGTGGGTAGCCCTCGTGAATTCTGTGGGCTGGGTCAACGGAGTGTCGCGGTATGCACGGCTATGGGCTTGCGTACATTTTACCAACGGCTCAAGTACCGATGTTTCAGGGCCATGGAGACCGAAGGCGGCTTCTGATAATAGAGCCATAGGTCTCGACGGGAGCAGCATCGCAACCCAGGCTCTTCTCTTGATCGAAGCTGCGAATTCCACCACGGGAATATCATGCTTCGAGGCCACACCCCGCCAGTTCCTAATGCCCCGTTTGGCAATACAAGCAAATGCTACCAACAGATATAAAATGCGTCGTCAGCGCAGAGAGCCAAGATAGATGATCTTCATGCTTCTCCAAGCCGCCCAGAGAGACCTGCACCCATGCAGTTCAGTCATCATCGCCTGACCCCACGGCGCAAACTGCACGCCGACGATCGCTTTCCTTCTTGGGCCCCAACAGGGCGTGCGGATTTGGCTAAAAAAAAAATCATTTGTTAACCATAGTACCAGACTCGCTTTGCCCCTCCGGCTTGAGAATGTTCAACTCGATTAGCTGAAACTTTTTATTACTGAATTACTCGTTTGTTACCTGAGCAACCGATAGATAGTATATGGGAAATAACTCGCGCAAACACCGAAACTTTTTGGGACGAGTAATTTCCCGTTGATTGCGAAATGCAGGCTACGCTCCAGTAAGACAGGCATCCCTGATATATCTTATCATGGTGGTGGATATCCGTTCGAGAATTGATCAGCAGTAACTCAAAGAAGTAACATCCATGGAGTACAGTCTTCTCGATGTTTGCAATTCCAGAGCAGACACATTTCTAATGAACTAAACCCATCGACTCATTATACTCTCCAACAGTGCCTATGTACCACGTAGTCTAGCCAGGACTACGGACCGACGCTGTCAAACAACCAACAAGTCAGCATCAACCAGTTTATCTGCCAGAAAAAGCACTGATGCCCTGGGCAGACCACCTTAGATGCCCCATAATCCTGTACTCTCTCCCCGCAATAGACACGTATAAGTAGAAAGTAAATAAAAGCGATGGAAGACCTAGAGAGAACCAAGGCCACCGCGCAGCCTCTACAATCATTGCAATTCAAGACTGAGTACGATACAACACCGAGGGGTCCCCACCGGGCCAGTCGACATGGCCAGATAGCGAAAGGCTTCCAGTCGCCGAAGCCTACCAAAAGTCGACTTGTGCTAGTGAACTGGGGATGTCGATCACTTCACCAGAAGGCACCCCGTGCCCATTATCGCACAAAACGCCGATGCCGTCCATCTCTTTCACTATTGCCAACGCACGTTTGAATAGTGAGTGGACGCACCCGTCTTTCAAGAAGGCTTCCGTGGTCCATCTCGCTTCATCCCCTAGTTCCAAGGTCATGTTTGACTTGAGCATTTCATCAGCTTTGACGGATGACATGGATGCTGTAAACCAAGTCGAGAAGATGCCTTGGTCCGGACTTTCCTTCGCCACAGAAGCTTTGTATCGATTCCAACCTCCGTGGCGGCCCGGAAGTAATGTTGTCGACATGTCCTGGACTTGCGTGACGCGAAGTTGAGTTTCCTTGTCGGGAGAACCAAAGCTCACGATGTGCAGGACGCGCAGTGCAGTCACTATTGGCTTGTTTGGACTGTTATGGTATGCCTCGGTGTAGCATAGTTGAGGCTTTCCAGTCGTGTTTGGACTGCTCAAAAGAATAGGTTTGTTAGCTTAGCTCATACGTCCCCAGATCGACGGCGGTCTCTGTTGGGGGCCCTCACGGAATCTCCAAAGACTTCACCAGGTTCTCGGCAAAGGTCTGGCACAGCTGGTGATTGTTGACCCCTTCGACCGGGGAGCATGCAGCATTGACAGCCAAGTCCCAATGGCGATGGAGGCAATGAATAACAATCGGGGCCACTTGATTGGATAGATACCTGATCTCAAACTTGAAGCTCTTAGCATCAAGCTCAACGACAAAAGCGTTTTCATTGCCGATCTGGCACGTAAACTCATATATCACGCGGATGCCATTTTGCTCCCATGGCTTCGCTTTGTCAGTTTGGGCCTGGGGAGCACACCGCCTGGTGATTTCGTGCAAAGCCTCTGCGTCCTGGCCGTATATGGAAAGTATATTTGCAAAGAGTACGTCATCTGACGACGAATACCGTTTTTGCATTCTGCCCAGAAAAACTTCTGGGTCCCAACCGTAATGATCCTCGTACTTCTTGTTCATCGCAAGCCCTTCTCGGGTGAATCGCTTGAGGTAAGCGCGCCCAAATACAACGCAGAGGTCTACCTTCCCCCTTCGGAAACGTAGATGCTCAAGCAAACCACCAACCTTGTGGTTGAGATTCTCCATAAATACAGTATCTGGATCCATCGTCACGGTCACAGGCGATTGAACAAGTGATACTGCTTGATGAGAACGTGTTTGTAGCCTGCGTGACGGCGCCATCTGTCTCATCGTCCTGTGGAATGTGTCGGTTTCCCTGTCATCATGGGCCACAATCGAAGGATGAGGATTACTTGATCCCTGAAGAGGGATAAGTGGCTCCATATCAAACGCAAAGGGCCGCAGTGGATTTGTGTTCATCTCTTGAGGCCCACGTGGCGTTTCCTCAAGCAGATGCTGCGAGTAGAATGTCTTTTCTGGCAGGTGATTCTCGGATCTGCTGACTGGCTGCGGGTGCTTAGTGGAGGCTGGCGAGCCATGCTGTGGTCTGAGGCTTGATTTCGAGTTTGCTGGCGTTCCGAGGGCCGGATATTCAGCGAGAGAGGCCAAGGCTGGAGGTGGAGGAGCAGGCCATGTATCATGACCCCATGCTTGCGTTCCTACCTGGGTCCTATAGGCATCCAATGCACTGGTTGCGTTTGTTTCTGATGTTGCAGCTGCAGAGGACCAAGGCTTTTTTGGCTTTTGTAAGGTACCAGGCTGGGCTCCTGTCGATTGTGGCCGCGAAAAGCCCAGATATTTGGGCTGGCATGCGTCGGTTCCAATATTCATTACGTGCTGTTTACCAACTGCATCACTACTTTCCCTGTTTTGGTGAGCTCGTGGCTGAGATAACAGACCAACCCTCGCTGGAGAAGTCAGGTTTGGGTGCCTCAACTTTTTGGATATCGGAGGAGCAGCAGCCTCATGGGATATACCAAGGTTGGAATCGATCACTCCATTTCCCGCAGGGGGGTTCAAAGTGACGTTTTGCATCCATCCCATAACCGTGGGTTTCTCTCCAAGGTAGGAGCCGGCCTTGCTTATACTGCTCGCTGCACCGGCTACAGAACTAGGCTGCTTAGACACATACCTCCAGCTGGCAACTTGCTGAATGTATCGTCTCCCTTGTGGTGCCTTGAAGGAGCCCTTTGACCGCGGACCAAAGAATGACTGCTTTTTGCCGTTAGGCCCGACTTGCACAGCTCTGATGCTGACGGCCTTTTTGAGTTCTCTATACTCCTCGAGCATGGCCTTTGCCCCATGTATGGGATCAAGGATGCATCCCGACACCAAAACGGGGTTTATGTCGTTGCAAAGCCTAGCCTCAACTGGTGTGCCCCGGGCAGAAGACTCTGCATACAAGATATGCTGGACCTGGGGTTTGGCTTCATGGAAGCGTTTGTGTATATTTGAAAGACGAGCCACAGCCGTGTCAACGTCGCTCCGGATCTCGCCGCCGATATAAACGATACGTCCTACCCCAGGCGCTGCTATACGGACGGATGACAAACGTTCAAGCTCGGCCATCCACTTATGGCAGATGATGTCCTCGCAAATGACCCCTTCGGGCTCCAGATCGTCGATATCGTGGAAAATGCGCACAAAATTATATTGCTGGAAGTCCGAAGGGACCTCGAGAACATGAGCAAGCCCCAACCCAGTGTCGGTGACAATTGCATTCTCATTGGGCGTTGTGTCGTTATCGTCGATGGGCTGTCGAAAACGGAGTATCCATGGGTGGTCCTGATGTTGGGATGAGCATATTCAGCAAAATACAGAAACGAAGCACCTGATATGAGACTCGGACTCACTAAAGGACTCTGATTTTGGCCGACGACATCATCCCATGTGATGTCCTGATCCAAACTCGACAAAAGGCTTGCGAAGCGATCCTGTACCTTGAGAGTGTCCTTCTTTAGGCAGACCACCCTGTTATTCGAAAGTCAGAACGGCTCGCCGCACCGTGGATATAGTTACTCGCGGGCACACGACCATCATGGCACAAAGTATGTTGCTGACTTACTTGAACCACTTTTCCTTGACCTGGAAAATGATCTCACAGCCCGGCTTGTGACTGGCTGTCAGTATCGAACGTGCCTGGTTTCGACAGGGCAGAAATATCTGCAGTGCTGAGTCCAGGTGGGTGTTCTCACAACATTGAAGGCCTTGGCCTTGCTCAGAATGTGCGAGATGGCTCGCTCTTGGTAAATCCAAAATGTAATGACGTGAAATTCATCATGCGTCTTGACCAAACCCGGTCGTGACCGCGAAGGATCAGAATCGGATTTTGACGGTAAGGAATTTTGCATGATCCAAAGACTAGCTTCGTGATTTCTGCAGTATCAAGTGACACCTGAAAGTCTTGACTGGATCAGCTTGCTGCAGAGACGAGTCTGGATCGACGCAGGTGATGCTGGGAGAGGATGACGCCGGGGGAGTGTTGCCTGCCACAAACGCGTGCTCTCACTAGCTTATGTACATACCTAGGAGATACCGGTAAGGTAGACAAGATTGGGCAAGGCAGGTGTGGATTAAGGATGCAGTTGTTTTCTTTCACGATGTGAAGGGGGGAATAAAACCAAGGAAGGCCAGGGTGAACTGAAGAAATCCAGTGGGCTGGGTTGGGTTTACCACGAACGGAAGGCACGAAACGGACAAGAGGGTGGTGGTGACGGTTATAAGGTTGGCAACCCAAAAGACTGTGCGGTTCCCCGGCAAAAGACAGCCAAGGCACCAACTAACTCTGGAGTCCAAATAAGGTACCTGGGTAGATAGACAGACCCATTGACTGACAAACGTCTTCCTGCCTTGGGTTGGGTTTGCAAGTGGCGTGATATGTTACTGGGCCAAGAGATTTCAGTTGCCTTATCAAACAATGGAACAAAGGGAAGGGAAAATTAAAGCCAATACCTGCAGGAACTGCCTAAAGATACCCTACTTGATCTGACCGGTAGTGAAGACGGTAGCTTGGAGCGGCTGACAGCCTCCATCCCTCCCAATCCTGTTCTACGTGTGCCACGGAAGCATCTAGGGAATTTACGTTACAATCCTTTTACACTGACTGCTTCACCAACCTGGCCATGTAGAACAAACACCGATTAGACTGCCAAAAATACTTCTTGTTCTGGAGCCTTCGAGACACCTAGTTGTTAGTGACTGGAGTCACGACAGTGGGAAAAGCTTCTTATATTGAACCGTAGAAGCTACGGTATCTCTAGAGAAAAGGAACCTTCAAGATCCCGCACCGTGGACAAACAACGACCTTTTAGAGCCGAGCCCCCACCCCAAAAACGAATGCAACAGGAAATTCAGGAACCCAATGGCCTGAAACGTCTCTTCTAGAATAACCCGAATATGATGATTGTTGTTTTTGTTGACAAATTCGAACCGAAGTGTAAAAACGCCATCATAGTACACCAAAAAGAAGGAGCCAAAGTGAGATGAAGGAAAAAAAAGTGCGTTTGCTGGATTATCGTCGAGGGACACCACTCGAAGATTTATAAAACAAACACCTCGTCTTATGGGAATCGCAAATATGTACCTTGAAATAAGGAGGGGAAAAAAAAAAAAAAAAAGAAGGAAAGTAACGCCAATTTGTCATGGAAGGAATAAAAGCAAGGGGATTCCCCGATATCATGGGTGTGGCAAATGCACATTTATGGTATGCCAGGCACCGTTGTCAGCAGCTTCTTGTATCTGCTGCGTTGTCTCGCTCGCTCGTACGTAGGGAACGGTCCCCGCCTGAGCGGCTCATCTTATATACGCCGTGTTTGGCGACCAAGGGGCTCGTCGTTCGCCATCTTCTGGGTTGATCATTGTGCCCCCTTCACGTTCTCCTTGACCTGCAGCGCCCATTTGAGCTTGTGCAGCACATCTCTGGCTTCCTCGAGCTGCCTCGTCTGCTCCTCCTCCCGCTGCGCCGCCTTGGTCTTGATGTCCCGTAGCGCCTCCTCTTGCGTCTCCTTGTACTCGGCAAACTTCTGCCCGATGGCGTCGTTCTGCCGACGGAGTTCTCTAATGTTGATGTCCTGCTGATCGCAGAGCTCGCGGAGAGTGTTGATCTTGTCGTCGTCGAGTGCCCGCTCCTTGAGCAGCTGCGCCATTTCCTTACGCACCCGCGAGAGCGCCTTCTCGACCTCTTCCCCTTGCTCGCGCCAGTGGCTGCTGATGGCGTTATAGCGACCCTCCATCAGCGCCGCGTGCGTCGTCGCCTGCTCGACGGTCCGCTTCGAGTCGCTGCGTACCTTGTCCATCTCCTCGCGCCAGGTCCGTTCCTTGTCTCGTGCGTCGGCCGTCCGCTGCTTCTCGAGCTCTACGGCTGCTTGTAAGCTCTCCACCTTGCGTTCCTTTTTCGTCAAGAGGGTCTTTGTGATGTTGGCGTCTAGCAGGCGGCTCTCATACTCGGCTGCCATTCGTTCCATCTTGTCCTCCAACAACCGAGCTGCTTGTCTTGACTCCTCCGCCTTGAGCTTTTCTATCTGTATATCCCGCTTCAGCGCCTCGTTGTCCGAGACCAGTTTATTGATGACCCTGCCTGTCTTCCCGCTCAGGGCCGCCTTGCCCACCGTTGAATCCCACCCAAGGCCTTCTTCGGAAGACTCCTGCCGCCCCATTTTTGACGCGTTTCCGTTACTTGTGCTTGTGCTTATCCCGGCGTTCCGGCGTGAATATGACTGGTCTGTGACACCCAGACTACTTTCCCTCCTGGGTACCTCGATGCTACCCCTGCTGTCCGGGCTTGGTGTTCTCGATGACTGTTTGAGCGTTTGATGCTGATTTGGTGCCGCCAGGTGCGCTGTTGGTGTGTTTTGGCTATTTTTTGTTTTGGGGTTTGGTCGCGAATCGATGCCTCCGTTTGTTTGCGACGTATACGGCGAGCTAGAAGATACAGTGCTGTATTCGCTTTGAAGCGAGCTGGAAAAGGCCGATGCGGAATGCCGGCCGGACGCAGACCACTCTGTCGAGTCTCCGTCTTCGTCAAACGAGGGCCTGCTGTCGTGGTTCGGTACAGAACGAATCGTCGAGGCCATTCTCCGGCCGTGTCCGGGGGCAGTTTCCGCCGAAGGGGACGTCGGGAGCGAGGGTAGAGGTTTGCTGGTGTTTTGTTGATGTTGTAAAGCGGAAGTGCCGCCCATATTCCTCGCGTACAGTGAGTGGATCGGCGTCAGCGTCGTCCGTTGTGGACTTTCATCGATCGATACTCTGGTGGCTCGTCTCGGGTCTGCATCCAATGATAAACGGCCTTTGTTGTTCGGGAGCAAAAGAGGCTCAAAGTCAGTCTTATGCGCTAAACGGTCAAATAGTAAGTGTGATTTGAACACAAGCCCGCAGATCGACTAAGCGCCCCGGAGGGTATGCAAATGTCTCACACCAAACATATAGGAGCTTCGAGTGATTTTTTTTAAGACGAAAAAAGTAAAAATAGTGGGATGCACGTTAGGAAGATGAGTAGAGGGGAAAATGCTGATTTACAGGTTGCTCGCGGCTGCTGCCACAAGGCCCCCCCCCCCTCTCGGCGGTATGCAAAGGGTCTCGGCTTGGTGTTTCATGGCAGATCGACCGCACCCAACGCAACGTACCTATGGAATCGTCTTGGTGAATTTTAAAGACAAAACGTGATTTCTCAGATGTGGAATGCGGCCGAGGCTTCCTCAAGCGATTGAGCATAGCAGCAGCACCAGAGGCCTGTTTAACCACGTAGGAACCGATGGTGTCGGACGCGGGCCGTTCTGCGGGTGAGTGACTAGATGACAGCTGCGCTTTGTTTGGTGTTTCTTCTGGTGGCGTTGCTCTGTCAGCGGCCGTTTCCATGGCCAACCCCATCATCGGCGTCAAGATTACACAGAAAAGTGGAAGAAGGAGAACGAATGTGTTGGGGACGAGGACAAGGCAGAAAAGAATTGGATTGGATTCTGGTGTCTATTCCTTTTTGTCTTCATCTGTTCTTGTTTGTTTCTCTCTTTCTCTGTCTCGTCCCGAGTCTCACGGGCAATTGTGCCATCGGATGCGAAATGAACCTACCAGACTGCTGCTGTTGAAAATATACATATGTGCACAATGCACAAAGCAATTGCAATTACGGATGAGGAATGTCGAGCCCGACCCGACTTAAGCAATCGATTGTCTGATGAACAAACGAGCGATCGACGACGATAAAAAAATGTGACGAAATCTGCCGAAAGATTTGGGGAAGCGAGAAGAGCGGCTGACTTGGTACCGTACCTTACCCAGGCACATTACTACTGTACGTACCATACTTGCCTACGGAGGGCAGCTAGTCTAATAACTATAGTACTCGTACCAATGTGCCCGGCGCATTCCCATGCCCAACTCCACAAACTACATGGACCAACTAGCTGTACCAAAAAAGCCTTTCCGTCACGCGTTGGCATACCTCTCATCTACATCAGGTGTGGAAATTTGTATTCAGCCTCTCGGACCGTCGTTCTACTGTACAGGTCCCTAGGGTGAGGGGAGCTGGAGAGCAGGAGGGCAAAAAGAAAAAGCAAACGTAAGGCATAAACAAAGGGGAAGGATGCTATTATCTCAGAAACAAGCAGCTGTGCAATAAAATTCTAGGAGTGCATAACAGGGGTTCATCTTAGCATTCATCCAATGGGTCTACCAGTGTAAAACCGAAAGATATTAATTAATACAGGGTCTTGTGCCAGGACTTCAGGAGAACTGAAAGTAGCACAGTACGGTATTGCTGGACGAACCCACCCACACCCATCTTAACCTGACTATCATTGGAGGGTCTCTTGCTCTTCAAGTGCGGGAACCATTTCCGGTGTGCTGCTGCTAGTGGATCCTCCAGGGGTATGGGTGACCCGGGCAACCGGCCATGGCTTACGTCGTGCCTGGCAGGATACCACTGGAGGTACCTGTCTCAAATCTGACCCACATATTGCCGCGCCCGATCTAAGGGACTGTAAATTGTGACGACGGATGTACACAAACAAGCTGAAAGCGTACGTTTGTACATGATCCGAATGATATTATTAGTATAAACGGCAATCATACAAAATAAAAGTATAGACATGCTTGCGCTTCGGCATATCTGCTGGGTGATGTTCCCAGGAACCAGTTTCTGGAGGCACTCAATTCCCGACATGGTGGCGCCAGCGCGCCCGATCATCGTGTGCAAACGAAACGTGAGCACCGACAGGCGCAGGGCCTGCTAAATTTAAAAATTTTCCTGACATCTTGGCACCCCATACCTTGCCAATCGTTTCTTCACTCGAATTCTCGTGCCTGCACGACAACAACCCAAGAGGGCATATTGCGTGTTTGCTCATAGTATGGTGGCATGATGGGGAGGGGGGCAAGGGCGAGACATGAGCAAGATGCCATGAACACACTAACCGAGGTCATTGGACTTTGTAACTTTCACTGTCCACAGTTCCTCTAGCCCGCAGCCATCCCATCTAATTATCTGAGTTGCCTGAGATAATATTTTGCTTTAGGCCATTGGCTACCAGATCTTAATCTCACACGTCCCCCTCCAAAACTTCTCGTTTGTCTTTTAGTCCAGCAATATGATATATCATACACGCCCTAAGAAAAGTGTATAACTGTAGCCTGCTGGCCCAAGATGCCTTATTGATACTCCAGGAAAAAAAGAAAGAAATAAAAAAAACAGTAAAAACACAATCCCCTAACTGGCAAGCACCGCTGGTGGGGCCACTGGCTGACCAGCTTGTCCAGCTACGGCGTTGGCCTCCAAGAACGCCTTTCTCCAGCGTGTTAGGAATTTGGTTGCTAGTGGCCGAGCTTCCTCGTCTGAAGTGGTGCGTAGATGTCATCCAGTTAGTAAATAACGTCACCCAAATTTTTCAGACGCTAAGACAAGATAGAGAAAATAGGGTTACACTTACACTCCGTCCAGATACCCTGCATCGCATCTAGTGCCATCTCCTTGGCCGGCGGTCTCATCATGACCAAATACACCAGACTCGTCAGGGCCAGACTTGCCAGCGATGGGTCTCTGCACATACCCTCGACGCGCTTGAGAATCGCCGGGTTCACCTCGGGTATCTCGCCCAGGAACCGTGTCAGCACCTTGTCTTGTGCGTGCAGATATGGGGTAATGCCATCCACGAGTCGCAATGCGACCTTGTCGTAATGCAGAGGCGCATCACTTGCCATCCTCTTCTGCAGCTGATCGTTGTACCATTCTTCGGACAACCATGAGATGGCCACATCAATCCGTTTTCGGAAGTCCTCTAGCACGTAGTTGTAAAGGGCCTCGCGCACTTTGTCACCGAGAACCTGAGTTGTACCGTCCTCTTCCTTGATTGTGGTCTTCTCGAGTGCAGACGAAGAGCGGGTGGCCAATCGAGTAATCACTGTGATCCAAGATTCACGATCGTAGAAGCTGGCTGCTAGTCTGTTAATTCCTGCCTTGGTTCTCTTGGAACCCGACTCCTCAAGCTGCTTCGTCATGCCCAAGACATTTGTGACAATTCCCCGACCAGCGTTCGAGGCTTCTTCTGGTCGCAAGACTGGCGGAGCAGGCAGCTTGTATGCCCCGAGGGCCAAGGATGCAGCCTCCATCTTCTCGGCCTCTTCTTGGCGGGAAGGACCGTCCTGTTTGTTGAGTATTTGCTCTGCATCCTCTGCGGCATAGTAGTCAGGCTCGTAGTCATCGTCATCGTCATCGTCAACTCCCAGTGGAGCTGTAGCGGGATTGATAACTGCAGGTTGCGCTGCAGCCGCTTCAAGGGCTTTCAACCGATCCCGTACACCCTGAGGAAGGAACCAGGTTAGGACTGAAACGCATGATTTTTGTTTGGTAGCTTGATAACTGAGGTGAAAGAAAAAGCCAACCACTCACATTGACACCGCGATCTAGCAACTGTTGGTCTATCCTAGCCAGTGTTGAGACACAAATCTTCGCAGTCAAGTCGGCAGGAACCACAGAGACATCGAAGGACTGAAGGCCAGGCGTGTTTGTCAATGTGAAAATAGCGGCCAAAGTTGTTGGACCCGGTGGCAATGGCGGAACCTCCTGCAGAGGAACAACGACAGCGCCTGAGGCAAGCCTCTGTCGCTTAGCATCTCCCAAGGCAGCGGCCTGCTGTTCAGCCAAGGCTCGTTTTCGCCCAGCATTGTCGTCAAAGATATCGGCACGTGAGCGGGCAAGTCGTTCGACGTGTTGCTGGATGCGGGGGTTCATTGGGTTTTGCGGATCACTGCTTAACTGTTAGGATGATGATGGAACAACCTTGGTCGCGCCCTGGTACTTACCGTCGTATGAGATGCATGAGCAACATCCTCGTTGTCTTTTCCATTGACTTGACAAGAACACGGGTTTTGGGTGTCATGGGCGAGTTCGCTAACTTCAGGGGATTGAAGTTCAAAACCGCATTCAAGATCCGGTTCGAGGTTGCTGGTCTCGTACGGATCAGGATCGCGAGACAGTTCAGGGTAGCATCGACAACAAGTGCATCGCTGTACAACAACAGATCAGGGGTCAGTCTTGTAAAACATTCAAGTAGCATGGGCTTTCATACCTGCTGTTATCTTGTAAGACTCCAAGCATTCTGTCCAGCAGACCAATAGCCTCCGCTTCCAGATTCCTGGGGTCAAGGACCGGGTGGCTCTGTGGGATGTTTGACAGAGAAATGTCAAGACCATCACGCTAGACATGCAATCGTAAGCAAGGGAACAGCTTCTATCGCATGTCAGAGTCAGAAACTCACTTTGAACTCGCCATTAATGGAAACGGTCTGGGCAAGCACAACGCGCTGAGCAAATTTGACACAGCAGATCTTGATGCTTGGAGTCTCTCCATTCCACAGTTGGAATATCCTCGACTTGATGGCAGTTATTCGCTCCCATGTTGTGGTGTCGTAGGAGTTGTTGATGCTTTTTTTTTTTTTGGGTGGGTGTATATGGTTAGCGAAATCGCATCTATGGCCATGACGACCGACTTTGGAGCGTACAACAGATGATGGATGTCTGGACTGCGAGAGGGCAGGATAAAAGGGCACCGTTTGGGGGGGCGAAGAAGGCACATACATCCATCTAACTACTAGAGGATAGATACTAGCTGCGGTCTGAATGGCGCTCCTCACGACATAAGGGTCCTCGCTTGGGTTCTCAGCCCAGGCTCTCAGCGTCTCCAAGACCATGAGACTCATTGTCTCCTTGTCACGGGACGGCAGCGATGGCGTCGCAAACGACTCGGCAAGAAAGTCGGCACCCCATCTCCTAAGTTCTGGCGCCGACTTGGAACCTATTATGGGTAGGATCCCCTGCACGATGGACGAATAGAGCTTGACGTCGAGGAGCACATGCTTGCGAGCGTCATTGAGCTGCCGGATCTGCTCCGCTATGGGAGACTGAGCCGCCGAAGCCATGACGGCTGGCCAATGGAGCAGGTGTTGGGCTGCGCGAAAACAGCTCCAGAGCCTAAATCAGACCAGCTAGCTACGCAAAAAGATTGACCCTATTCAAATGAGCCCGGTTTCCCATATGATGGAAAAGAGCCCTCGAGATTCGAGATTTTTGTCGAAATTGCTGTCCAGCGAGCGCGTAGGATAAATGCCGGGCCTCTCACGGTCGCTGTAAGTAGATGATGACGCCTTCCTTTTGTGTGTAGGAGGTTGGTCGCGTCAATTGCAAGCTAACGAAGGCGTCGCAGTGAAGCATTCAAATTTCCACGTGAGCTCGCGACCAGAGAACAAAGACAGGATTTGTAGCGGAGAAGCCCAGTCTACTACTGTCATGCGCAGTGAGTGTTCACAAATCCAACAGTATGCAGATTTCCGATTGATGCCCCCCTCTGTTGGCCGACGAAATTGGTATTGTTGATGTACGAAGTGTCGACGTCAATTGCGCTCAGCGCGCTTCTCAATCGCAAGAGCTACCTGGTCCTGCGGCTCAAAATTGTCGGCAGAACCAAGGAGCTTTCCCAGGTGGGACCCTGGACATGGGCCCCAAGTAGTCGGTACTTTAGGGTAGAGCCGCACCCCCGCGGCGAACATGTACCGGTACCGCAGCACTGCGGCGCGCTACAATCCATTGCCAGCCAGTTCTACACTTGGCGTCCACGCGATTGACGATATCGAACCTCGAGCTCTTTTGATTCAAATCATCCAGCGATCCCAAGAATCTCAGACACGAACACACTCACCACGAGCACCTTCGCCACCCTCCTATCTCACTGTCTTTCTTTCACTCTTGCGCATACGCATTAATAGCAGTTTCAATGGCAGGGTAAGCAATTGCAACACCAAAAGCGACCTTTCTGCCCGCTCTGTACACATCGCTCGCACGCCCAGAACCCACGACCATGACTTGCTGACCCCTCGACCTGCCGCAACCCTCCAGATTCCAAGGCGAAGGCTACTACGACCGCCGCTATCGGCAAAACCCAGCCCTGGTCCGCGCTCGTCGCCCGTACCTTTTCAAGAACGCCGTTGCCGGCATTGCGCTCGCCGCTTTCACGGCCGGAATTTGTCAGTAAACCCTGTTACCCTTGTTCTTGGTAGCCTACATGCGCTCCCCTTTTCGGTCACACGTGCCTAATTACTAACTCACATTATTACCATTCTGGGTTTCCTATTCAGACGCCTACACAATTCACGCCATCGGTCAAGACGAGTTCGAGGACGTCAAGGTGCCCGAGACCCCGAGGCAACCGTCAAACATCAAAATCCAGCAGCCATCTTCGTCATGATGTGTGCCTTGTTTGATGAATGGCGGGGCGAGTGAGAGGGCACGAGGCCCGGTGTGCTATCTTTCCAGGTGTACTTATGAATGTACTTTGAAACACAAATACCCAGCTCCAGCTTCGTTATCATAGATGAATTAAAAAAAAAAATGCAAACCTACTTTCCATCTTGGCATGATTACAGTTTATCTTTGAGAAGAGTATTAAGCCCGTACACCGTAAACGCCCATCTTATACGGAGTGACTTTGTTCGTCTGCTTTGAATCATCGACCAAAATACAGAGAGGCCAGGGAATCGATCTGATACAAAAATAGGCACATGTATTCGCGGGCTCTTTCGCGTCGCCGGCATGGAAAATGACGTCTCTCTTGGCATGCCAACAAAATAATCCAGCTCTGTTCTGCCGTATAAAGTTTCTAAAGGCTATATCATATACACGAGGCCAACTCTCGGTCTACTGTGGTTGAGTAGCCAGGAAAAGGATGCTGTGTGGGTATTATACTGAGAAGCAAAAGAAATTAACCCAGCCCAAAGAAAGAACCAAGACACACACACACAAAAAAAAAAAAAAGCATAACACCAAAGTCTCCTAACGCCACAACCCAAGCCAAGATGTACCCCTGTATCAATGCGTCTACCCATAGACCGCGCCGAGTGGCGCCTGTAACGAGACTAAACTCCATCGGACAATGCCAGAATCGACGTAAAATGAGAGTTGAGAGCTTTTGGGGAGTGTTGGCAGGTATCACACCGCCAACTTGCAGCAGCTCCTCAAGAGCATAGGCACAAACCCGGGAAGGCGTTTATTTGATCGCCATCATCCCAGACTTCAGCAGACTTGAAGACATCGCTGAGGTCCCATTGATTGCCGACGAACCATGTCCGATCTGAGCTCGTCTTGTGTTGTGGCTGTTGCGACCACCAGAAGGCCCTGATTGGTAGTGTGGGCTGTTTCCGTTGGCCTCCTTGGCCGTAGCTTGCTCACGTGGCCGAGACTGCTGCTGGTGCGACGGATGGTTAGGGTTTGCCCATGGTGTCTGCTTGAGGAACTCCTCTCCCGCAGGGCCTAATATCCTTTCATTCGGAATAGCGCCGTAGTCTTGAAAGGTTGCCGACACTGCTCCAGCGTGGTGGCTGCTCTCCCTCTTTGCTTGCTGGCGAATTCGAGTGAAGTCAGGATGGGCTAAAGCTGCTTTTCAACCCTTGTAGGCGCCGCAACTTACCTTGATCTCATTCAAGTCGTCCTGGATCTCTGAGAAACTTGCACCGGATATCCGAGGCGCGCCTGGAAAGCCCTTGTGTCTTGCTATTTCGGACAAAACGGAAACCTCCTTGTTGTACGCCGTGACTTGTTTGACGGCCTTGGCTCTTGACTCTGGATAGCGTAGCGTGAAATCGGCAACCTTATTGGCATGGCAGCGCCTCTGTTGTTGTATCCTGTACCACTCGTCGCCGAGTTCTTCGAGTACCTGTTCGCGTGTCTTACGCACGTCTTGATAATATTGCGACATGATCTGTGATCTGCCCGCGACAGCCCACCGTTGGAGAGACTCCTGGTTTAGTCTGTACTCGGCCTCGATTATTCGCATTTTGTCGTCGCGGCGTGCATCGACACAGCGCATCATGGCCAAGTAATCAGGGTGTGTTGGCTCAGGGGCCATAAGCATAGCCTCCTCCTCATTCAGTAGTCGCAGGCGCTCTTCGTAATACCTGCATTGACTGAGTCAGAACTCGCCCAACAGACATTGGAGGAACCTCGAGTTTTGCACCCGTACTTACTGGTCTCTGAACTCTGCAAACGACTTTTCAAGTCCTAGTATGAACTCCTGTGCAGCCTTTTTTCGTTCCACTGAGACGTGAGTTAGCTTTTCCCCCGTACGCCGAGCATGAAAGGCAATGCCCTCAAGCTTACTCTCTTCCTCGTCCTTATGTAATGCTTCCGCATCCTGATCACACTCCACATCACCGTCTCCATCGCCGGGCTCGACATCTACATCGGCTTCAGCCTCAACATGTTCCTCAGTTGTAGGAAGTTCGCCCTCCGTAGTAGGAGCGGGTATCTCGTGGAGCGAAACAGTAGCAGGCTCTGCATCGCGATCATCTCCGGCGCGCATTTGCTTTTCCTTCCTTGAGGCACTGCGCTTCGATCTGCCCGGGCTTGGTTGCTGTCGCGCCACGGTGCCGTTTGCATCTTGAGCTGATGTCTTTTGGTGATTCTTATGATCGCCAGAGGGCACATCCTCCTCAGATTGATCACCGTTGTGCGTGTTTGTCGGGGTAGCCTCAGCCGTACTACGGCGGATGGTTAGGTCATCGCTCGCATCCGCAGCTGGCGCAACGGATCCGACGCGCTTCTTTGCCGGCTGGTCTGGCTCGACTGTCTCCGTCGCGGGCGATCGTTTGCGTTTTCTTGTGTCCAACGAAGATGTAGTGCTTGTATCTGCAGATACAGGGCCGCTATCGACGGTGGTATTGTGTTTGTCATCATGGGGAGAGCCAAGGGCATCTTTGCTGTGACCGGATGGCGTTGAGAGATCGCTGTCGCTCTGGTCTTTATCGGAGTCCGACGCAGCATCGTTCTCTTGGTCACTGACCCCGCCAGCTCTTGTCTGTTGCTTGAGCTTGCTCGGGCTGAATTGGAAGTCACGCTCTCTTGTGTTGAGAAACCTCTTGCCCGCACGGTCGGCTTTGGGAGTGGTCGACCCGCCAAATTCTTTCATTTTGGAGGGGCTATCGTGAAGGCGCTCCGTCTCGGCCTCGGAGTCGTTAATGTCGACTTCGGAGAGGTTAGATTCGTCGTCGTCGTCGGCGACGCTATCGTCGTGTTCAGATTGCGCAGGGGTTTCTCTCTCGCTATGTCCTATGCTAGTGACGTTCTTACGCATCAACTGCTCCATGAGGTCGTCATCTCCATCCTTGTCCTCGACGTCACTGAGAGGGCTGGACATGTTACTCGCGCTGCCCTCATGCAGGGCCGAGACAAGGGGGCTCGACGCCGGGAGGGTGGCGACGGCTGCGTCGCTTGCAGCCATTGAGTTGAAGCTCGCGATTTAGCCGTTTGGGTGTCTAGGAGAATTGGTGTTGTGTCGAGATGGCACCGTCTGGGTTGTAGTAGTACGTAGGCAAAACCGGAGGGACGATGTTGACAAGCCAGCGACCGCGAGCTGTGACGACGGGCTTGCTTCGGGGCAAAAGAAAGGATGCTTGGAAGATTTGTGGATAAGGAGAAAATCACAGAAAAAAAAGAAGTCTCGAGGCCACGGGATTAATTTCACTTCACATTATAATCGTGCAGTGGTGAACCGAAGTATGGAAGGGTTGCGGGTGGTGGCAGCGCAAAAGACGGAACTGGGACAACAAGAGGAGAAGAGCGGACCTCTCGCGACGGGTTGCCCGCTTTCCCTTCCTTGCTCATGACAGACTTGGGCACTTTTGGTCGGCTGCCAAACCCGCACCGCACTCACATCATACTGGGCGGTGACTGATGGCAGAACTAAAGCCGAGCTCGCTGCGGGTGGAATTTTCCCTGAAGCCACCCCACACCAGCTTTGTTCAAGCGGGCAACAAGCGTGCAGGAGCTGCATGCCGGCCGCTCTTAATTTTTTTTTTTTTTGTACATGAAACGCGGTCAACAATTGCACGTCGTGATTCCCAATACAGCAACCAAGGTGTCAAAACTGGACATCAAAGCATAACACAATGCCAAAAAAGTATGCGATCTTGTCACGATCTGGATACCATAATTGGAAAAAGCCTTCAGCTAATCAACCTTCTCTCTCTAGATCCCTTTTCGGCACGTCCGCCGCCATTGACCCCACTCTCGATGCTTTGTTCGCATCAAGTGTAAGTGCCCTGCTCCCATGACATGCAGTCTTACACGACTACTATAGCACCGTCGCTTACCGCTTAACCGCTTCTCTACCATAGTCCGGTCCAGTTCAACCTTCAAAAAAGCCAAGATATACTGAACCGTTGTCGCCAGATGACAAGTCTGGCGACGATGACCTTGACGAGAGTGAAACTCAGGTTGACGATGAGGAATTGAGCGAGCTTGATCAAGACCTGGATTCGAATGCTTCAATTGGAGAAGACTCGGTTGAAGAAGAGGACGAAGATGATGACGATAATGAGCAGGCACACAGCTCAGAACCAGCTGCAAAGGCGGCGGCTGCGTCTACATTACTGGACAGCTCAGAAAACAACAGGAAAAGAAAAAGGAAACAGGCTGACGCACACGACGACCTGGAGACCAAGTATTTTCAGAAAGTTGCCGCCGAGGAGGACGAGGAGAAAAACCGGAGCAAGCGCTCCAAGAAAGAGCGCAGTGAGAGCACCAAAGACAGTACTGGCGCGCCCAGTGGTCTGATCCACGAGTCTCTGCTTATGGATAACGACAAGTCGGAGTTGGACAAGGCGGGAAGGACTGTTTTCCTTTCCAACGTTAGCACGGAGGCCATCACATCCAAGTCGGCAAAGAAACAGCTTATGGCTCATCTCGCATCCGTTTTGGACAAGGATGCTAAGCCGCCCCAGACGATTGAGTCTCTACGCTTCCGCTCTGTTCCAGTCGCTACTGCCGCCATGCCGAAGCGAGCCGCTGTCATCACCGAGGCCGTCATGGACGCCACGACGAAGTCCGCGAATGCCTACGTCGTTTACTCGGACGCTGCTGGCGCTCGCGCCGCGGTGACCAAGCTGAACGGCACCATAGTGCTCGACAGGCATCTTAGAACCGACAGCGTTGCGCATCCAGCTCCCGTTGATCACCGAAGATGTGTTTTTGTGGGAAATCTGGGCTTTGTGGACGATGAGACTGTGGTGAACGTCACGGTCGATGAGGACGGCAAACAAAAGGAAGAGAAGCGCAAGCGGACCAAGGTCCCCATGGACGTCGAGGAAGGTCTTTGGCGAACGTTCGGCAAGTCTGCTGGCAAAGTGGAAAATGTACGGGTTGTGCGTGACGGTGTAACACGAGTCGGCAAGGGCATTGCTTATGTGCAATTCTACGATGCCAACTCGGTTGAGGCGGCACTCCTTCTCGACGGCAAGAAGTTCCCGCCACTACTTCCACGTGCCCTGCGCGTGACCAGGTGTAAGGCGCCGCACAAGACGGCCCGCGCGATGGAGCGTGCGGAACAGGCAAGGGCATCAGCGCTCTCGAATGCAGGCAAGCCCAAGAGCACAAAGTATGTGAGGAAGGTTACGGTTGAGGAAAAGACTGGCGCCGGCAGAGCCAGCAAGCTCCTTGGTCGCTCTGCAGCTGCACGTCTCGGTGGCTTTAATAAGCCACGTTTTGAAAAGGGCAAAGCGGCGGCTGGCGCTACTCCAGTCGACTCGGCCTTTAAGTCTCCCGAGGAAATCATCTTTGAAGGACACCGCGCGAGTGCCAAAGACGGGAAACCAAAGGATCTGAAGTTCAAGGGGAGCAAAGTCAAGAAATCAAAGAGGCCAATCTCGGGGAACCAAAAGCGGCGCGCCACCAGAGCCGCTAACTGGAAGTCGAAAGGATCGACATAAAAAAGAAGTTTACTCAGTACGAGAATAAAGGGCCTTCTCGCACTTGCATCCTGAGTCCAAGATACTGATTGTTTAGAATAGATGAAGGGCAGACAGGCTACATGAAGGTTACGTGAAATTACTAATACGCCCTACCTCAAAACAAATCCGTTGTCTGTCAGCTCCCACTTGATGCATATGGGCCAATGATTGTATGGTATACCCCATGAGTTCAACCTCATTCAATGTTTTGTCACATCTTCAGATCGACTTGGTCATTGTACATATTGAAGACGCTCAAGGATCTTGCTCCGTGTCGTGGTCATACTGCAGTTGACCGCGGGCCTTGTTTGCATGCCTCTCCAGCTTGCTGATTCGGTCTACTGAAGTAACATTGTGCGGTGATAGTGTTCCATAAAGTAGGCATGTAATGGAGCGTATGATAGGTGTCGAAGCGCCATGTGCTGGATCTCTGTATCGGTACCAAGGACAAATTCAATGTTCTCCAACATACGTCCAGCTACAGCAAGTATGAGGAACCTTCTCCAATGAAAGTTACATCCCGAACTGTAGTTCTCTCTCTCTCTCTCTCTCTCTCTCTCTCTCTCTCTCTCTCTCTCTCTCTCTCTCTCTCTCTCTCTTTTTTTTCTTTGCCCTTAGCCGTTCAATCTGTTGACCTTGTTTAGGTCAGTAGAGGCTTGATCGTGACCAGTCTCATTCATACAATTCCTCCAAGTTCATTATCACGATGAAGTCATCCGTAGAAGCACTCGTCAGAACGATATACGACTGGGTAGGAAAAGAAAACTCCATACTGGTATCTTCCTTTGGGGCTATGAATGATAAACACCATGAAAAAAACCTCCAATGTAATCAACAATAGAAATAAGTCAGTCAGCTCTAACAAATCCAGGTGCCAGTCTTTCAGAACCCAATGAGACGCAGCACTAATAAGGGCTTTTTCTTTCGCAGTGAAAAAAATCCGACATCGAAACCACCAAGCACTCATGAAGTAGCCTGCAGGTCAACTGACATATTAAAGGGGTTCATAACAAGCCAGACACCATGCGCAGATTACATAATCTAGTACTCGGCATCACCCTCCTCTGGCTCAAACGAGTCGGCGGCAACCTCCTCGTAGTCCTTCTCGAGAGCCGCAAGATCCTCACGGGCCTCGCTGAACTCACCCTCCTCCATACCCTCACCGACATACCAGTGTACAAAGGCACGCTTGCTGTACATAAGGTCAAACTTGTAGTCCAAACGAGACCAGGCCTCGGCGATGGCAGTGGTGTTGGACAACATGGAGACGGAGCGATCCACAGCGGCAAGACCACCGTCACCATCCGGAACGGGAACAGCAACCGGCTTCTGGTAGTTGATGCCGATCTTGAAGCCGGTAGGGCACCATTCAACCAGGTTGAACGATGCCTTGGCCTTGAGGGCAGCCACAGCGGCATTGGTGTCACGAGGAACGGCGTCACCACGGTACAGCAGAGCCACAGCCATGTACTTGCCATTCCTGGGGTCGCAAACAACCATCTGGTTGTTGGGCTCGAAACCTAAATGGAGAATCGTCAATAATCCAGCCGTTTCGAGCACATATATACCCGCATAAACATGCACTTACACTGGAAGGTAAGATCATGGATCTTAAAGCTCTCGTGTGAGCTCTTTTTAGCCGAGATAACAGGGGCGTAGCTAATCAGGGGGTAGTGGATACGGGGGTAGGGCACGAGGTTGGTCTGGAACTCGTTCAGATCGACGTTGAGGGCACCGTCGAAGCGCAGAGACGAGGTGATGGAGCTGACGACCTGGGCAATCAGACGGTTCAGGTGCTCGTAGCTTGGGCGGGGAATATCGAGGTTCCTGCGGCAGATGTCGTAGACAGCCTCGTTGTCGACGAGGAATGTACAGTCGGAGTTCTCAATGGTGCTGTGCGTCGAAAGTACGGCGTTGTACGGCTCAACAACTGCTGTAGAGACTCGTGGGGCAGGATATACGGCGAACTCAAGCTTGCACTTCTTGCCGTACTCGGTGGATAGCCTCTCGAGGAGCAGAGCACCAAAACCCGAACCAGTGCCACCGCCGAAAGAGTGGAAGATCAAGAAACCCTGAAGGGAATGGCAGTTGTCTGGAGAAATTTGTCAAAGGCTATCCCCCGCCATGTTCGGGATTATATATCATCTTACCAGCAACGCGACGGATGCGCTCAATGACGTTGTCGACCATCTCCTTGCCAATAGTGTAGTGGCCACGAGCGTAATTGTTGGCCGCATCCTCCTTTCCACTGATCAGCAACTCGGGGTGGAAGAGCGAACGGTAGCTGCCAGTCCTGATCTCGTCGATGGGCGACGGGTCCAAATCGACAAAGAGCGAGCGCGGAACGTATTTGCCATTGCTAGTTTCGGTGAAGAACGTCTCGTACGAGCCACCATCGGCAACGTCCTTGATGTTGGGGTCGGGTCTACCGTCCTGGCCTAGGCCGTGCTCGAGAAGGTAGCTGCAGCATGGGAATTAGCAAAGCGAGTCTCGCGGTGGGCGCGTCAGAGGTCTGGTCTCTCTTACAGTTCCCAGGCACTGTTACCGAGCTGGGTACCAGCCTGGCCGAGGTGAAGGTGAAGGACCTATACAGGCAGTGAAAGCACAGTCAGTGATAAAAGTTATATTCTACGACTGTGCTGGCAAAGCAGTCGTTCTTGCTGGCCCATTCTGGTCTGTTCATCACTCCGACACCGGCAGGATAGCCTAGAACGAGTAGTGGAGAGATGATTGTATCCAAAACTAGATCTGGGCGCAGAGATCGCCAGCGTGAAACGAAAGCTCTTTTCCTCCCACTACCGCCATTGAAAAGCGTTGGCTTGAAAAAAGATTTTCGATATAGATAGCGATACGCCCACGAGGCAAAGGTATCATGGAGTCTTAGTAGACCGCCACTCTGCCAACGGGCTTCGCACAAGAGAGTAAATGTTGCGAGCAAACGAAACACAGGGCAAGAAGCTAGAAAAAGAAACACCTACCTCGCCTTTCATTGTGGATGCTAGGCACTTTTCTCAGTCGATGATTTTGGATTCAATGCTACGCTCAGCGCAGAGAAACAGTCCAAAGAGAAGAGCAACTGGTGGTTTGCGTTAGATAACTAGTTATGGAGGAAGCGGCAGAACTGGGATGCTGTTCGCAGTCGGATTGGGGATTTGTGTGTCTCGTCGAGTAGGAGAGGCTGTAGCCGGCAATTTGTGGGCTCCCTGGAAAAGGAGGGGCAGCGTCTCCCCCCGCAGGGTCAGTGTTACTCGGGATGTAATTTACTTTGCCGTATAGCCGTAAAGGTACCTCGTGTCTAACAGAGACATAGCTCCTGCTCTTGCCTCACCGCTCGACAGTTCACGTACCAGTGGAATTCCCCATCTTGAGCAAAGCATATGATTGGTTCACGATTCAGGGGTAGCTGATGCAGGCTGATACCCTGTAACGACATCCCATCCAACGGTGGCTCGCCCTGACCTCCAGATCCACCGCGACTCGGTTCATCTCTCTCTCTACCTTATCTGGAAACCTCAACCTCTCGTTGTCTTGGACTGCTTGGGATAGGATAGCCTGCAATTCACGGAATGAATGGGTTTTCCGACCAGTTCAAGATGCCTAAGGCCGAGGGGAGACCAATCTAATACGAAGCTATGGGCGCTCGGGTATTAGATACTCATCTACTTGACGCCTACTTATCAATTCCGGTAATTGAGTGATGTCCCCCGGTTCTGCCTCATCAACCGATTTAATCGTAGGCGCTATTAGCGTCTAGACTAGCTAAAGGTAGTTACATCCAAATTCTGACAGCGGCTAGATTTCAATGCTAAAAAGCGCCTTCGACGAGACTATCAGCCCTTGGCGGCACCGGCCTTGATAAGTAGGATGTCTCCATCCTCTACGACGTAGTCTTTGCCTTTTGTCATGACCTTACCCTTGGCCTTAACCTCTGCCTCATCACCCAGCTCCTTGAGTACATTAAAATTGTACACAATACACTGGATGAAAGTCTTTTCGAAGTCACCGTGGATAACACCAGCGGCCTGTGGTGCCTTGGTACCGTTCCGGATGGTCCACTGCCTGACCTCGTCGGTACCGGTGGTGAAGAAGCTTCCCAGGTTGAGGGCCTTGCGCATCTGAATGATGACCTTGGGAAGCGCCGATTCAGCCCCGACGTTCTTGCACTCCTCAAGAGCCTCGGCCTCAGTCTCGAATCGCGTCAGGCGCTCCTCGAAAGATACCGAGATGGGAATGATTGGGTCGCCAGTGGCGTGTTCCTTGATCCACTCAGCAATCTTGGGCAGATGCTTGTTCTTCTTCCGGATATAATCCTTCTCAGAGAGGTTGACCAGGTAAACCACTGGCTTTGCAGTCAGTAGAAACAGAGGGTTGATAACCTCGACCTAACAAATTTCTCGCGTGTTAGCAAACCCATAGGATCAGCAAGCACAACGGACTCCAGAAGCAATCCAGTAGCCAACAAAACTCAGAATAAAGTTTCTCTCAGTACGTCCTCTGCGTTATTTATGAGGACGTTCGACGAGCTGGGTTAAGAAATCGGGTCACGGACCCTTGATCATCATAGAATGTTGGTTGGATCGCTTCGGACTCAGGAAAGGGGGGCAGAAAAAAAAAGGGTCGACATACCTCTTTGGGACCCCAGTTGCCCTTTCGGACATCCTTGCCGTCCTTGAGCCACGCCAAGATCTTCTCAATCGTGGCCTGCTCTTCCCTGGCCTTCTTCTGCTCAAGACTTTGGCCACCTTGGCGCGTCTTCTTCTTCTGGTTCTCGAGCGCCTTCTCGACAAACTCGATATCCTTCAACCTCAGCTCTTCGCTAATGATGTCCAGATCACGAGTGGGGTTGACATCACCCTCGACGTGAATGATTTCAGCATCGTCGAAGCACCTGACAACCTGGAAAATGGCATCGACAGCACGAATGTGCGACAAGAAAGCGTTTCCAAGGCCTGCACCAGTCGATGCGCCTCGCGTCAAGCCAGCAATGTCGTAAACCGTCAAGTTTGCCGGGACTCTTGACTTGGGGTTGTATTTTTCACACAGCCAATCGTATCTCTCGTCGGGGACGATGACGCGAGCCTCTTCTGGGTCAATTGTGGCATATGGGAAGTTCTAGTAGTACCGGATCAGTTACTGTGCAGTTGTTGCGGTGCGAGCGCATCCCCAGCAGATGCAAGCCCCGGCTGCATCAGGGGTTGGTGACGTTGGTGACGTACTGCGGGGTTGCCCAAGTTGCACTTGGTAATGGCTTGGAACAGCGTTGACTTGCCGACGTTGGCAAGACCGACCTGTTGCGACAGTCAGACGTTGTTGCGACGGGGTTTTATTCAATTGGTTTCTTTTGTGGCATTAATGCGCAAATCCAGACTCGGGGGTTGGCTCACGATGCCACTTTTAAGATTGTTCCCTGGACGACCCAGGAGGATCTTTTCTTCTTCCTTGGCCTTCTTGGGAGGCATCTTTTTGCCTTTTCTTGAATGATTACGGGTACTGAGGTAAATAAAGGTGGTTTGAGTGTGTTGTTTGGCGGCTGTGGCGCGAATTAAAAATGCAGAACTTGCTGCGACTGGTTCAAAAAGGTGTTGAGAAGGGAAAAAGACTTTGGAAAATAAAGACGCCGTGGTGCCGACGTTGGTGGGGGCAGCAGTCAAGCTGCCCCAAATTCATACAAAGGGAAGGCCTGGAAACCAATAATACCGAGCGAGTGTCAGACAGACAGCTCAGGTTGGCAGAGCTGGCAGGATGGTAGCAGCAGCATCCGTTGTGTTGCGTGAAGCTCTGGGAATTCCACCGAAAGGCGAAAAATTTCCCAATCGCAAACTTTTTCAGTGGCTTCAGGTGCGGGGCAAGTGGATAGCTTGGGTGGAGATTTGGCCGCACCATGTGATACTTCACGTGTGCGAATCAAACGTCATCCTTGTGAGGGTTGCCCAAGGCAGCTTTCCAGCTCATCATCCCCGCAACCGGCAGGGTGGGTGGGCAGCCAGCCAAGCTTAACTCATCCAATGAATGGGGAATAAGTCCTCGTGAACCTTGTCGGGCTTGCCACCGACGCATGAAGTTGTAAACCAACGACCCGTCGCTCCGAAACAGTGAATCGAGCTTTTTTGGTCACATTCATCCCGTTTAGCTGTCCAGTCCCGATTATTTCCCTTAAACTATGTATTAGCCTGTCAAACCCCGTAATCCCGTTCATCTCTTTTCATCAGAAGCAGGACGAAGTATTCGATAATCGTTTGCCGCCGTGCACGCCTTTGACGCCTTTGACGCCCTTGACGCCTACGAGGTTCTCATGATTCATTGAGCGAGCTCTCGAAGCCATCGACTTATTTACTTTAGGGCAAATTCTCTGCTCATTGACCTTATAACATACTCATCTGTCTGCTTCGTGGCGAACCTGGCCGCGCAAGCCGATGGCCCCCAAGAAATCAAAACCCTCAAGATCTTCGCGATCATCTTTACATCGGTCAAGCGCCTCAATACACAACAAGACAGAGATCAAGATTCACGTCTATGACCTACTACCTGTAGATACCCCACGTTACCCTAGTCTCTCCTTGTCAACAGTTTACTGACAGAATCAATGCGTTCTTAGCCCGGGAAATTGTCATCGACCCTTTGGGCGCTTGGCACCTCACTTCTCCATTCAGGCGTTGTTATCAATGGCAAGGAGTATGCATACGGAGGTCACGACAGGCGTGGAGTGACGGGTGTATACTGGACCAAGCCAGGAATCGAGCCTCCGGGAGGTATCTTCAAATGCGAAATACTCCATGGCTTTACATTCTCGCCTCAACACGAAATCGATGCCATTATCCGCGCGGCATCAGAACATTTTCTGGGAACGGCATACAATCTCCTTACCAAGAACTGCAACCATTTTACGCAATATCTTTGCCAGAAGCTCACGGATAGGCCAGGCCCAGGATGGCTGAACCGTGCAGCAAGCATTGGTGTTGCTCTACCCTGTATTGTACCGCGCGATTGGGTTGAGCCACCCGACTACGACCTAGCCGATGGCGAATTGCTTGCAGATGAAGATCATGATGAGGATAATGCTACGGAAAGATCTCGCATGCTGCGGAACTCTGCCGATCGACCGAGATTGATAACACTAGATGAGGGATCCGAGGGTGGAGGCCGCAGCAGCGACGAGGACCAGCCTCGAGCGAGCATGTCTAAAGGACAAAGAAGAAGCTCGATCCGCGATACATCTGGAAGACAATTGCCGGCGGCAGAGAGAGCCCCTGCTTCCCGGGTACAGCTTTTGTGAATATTGGATATGTGACAAGCGATGTTTTGATGCATGAAGCTTTGCAGTTTTTGATACCATGAATCGAGTAGCTTCAGTTTGGCAAGATCTCCATTGTTTTCTGCGTTTGTTTTGTTGTTTTTAACATGTTTCTCTTCTTCTCAGGCATTGCATTGATCCGAAAAAAGAAAAAAAAATCATTCCGATACTGGCTTCAAATACTTGAACTGGAACTGGCATATTGTTATTGGAAGTGTCAAGCGCAAGTGACTGTATCCCTGCAAGTGAATTCTGAATTTTGTCACCGGGGAGCAATGCCGATTTTTTTTTTTTTTTTTTTTTTTTTTTTTGGGATACTTAGCGTAATGTTTCTCGTACATGACGAAGAAGCTATTAGGTCGGTGAGCCAAAGGGAAAGGGTGGTTCCGTTCCCTTGTTCCCAGAGATCCTTCTGCGTTGCTCCCGCCCCGTTTCTCATCGCCAAGAGAGGCTGGATCCGGGCGACGGTTTAAATTAGCCACCACACTGAAACATACTTCGTAAAAGAAAAATTGACTTGTAGTCCATGTTAGCCCAGGTACTCCGTAGCGGCATGGTGTTCATGGCAAACTTCAGGATATCATCCACTGGCTAAGTGCTACTACTTTGTCCCTACGTAACAGCTGCCTCCGTAACCTCTCTATTGCCTAGGTCGTTGTAAGGTACGTTTGGACGGAGGCAAGGCACTTAAGTTCACCATAGTTTATCATGAGTGAAGTGACGCATGCAACGTGGGGCCCCGCGGGAGATGTTCACCAGGTACCCGCTAGATGGGTCGCACAGACCCACGCCAGATAACTCAGGCCTATCAGGGCGCAAGGATCATGTTCGCCAGGTGAGCGACGGAGCATGCACTTGCTTGCAAGTGCCAAATGTCATCCGTCCATCTCATGTCATAATCAGCCACAGACCCCTTTCAGTCTGCCCAAATCCCTTTGACAACTGAGGAGAAACGACCCAACAGCCCAGGAACAGCCTACTTGGAATCTGCACCGAAAGAAGATATTGTTCTCTGTCAACCGAGCATCCGAAACTTTATCGACGACGAGCGATCAACGCCTGCCTGGCCTACCCACCATCTCCCTCGATCTGAGCAAGAATATTGCATCAGATCTCCACCGAAACCGACCAGCCCAGTCCATTCATGCCCTGAACTTTTCACAATAAAATACGATTTTGTCGTCGCGCGCAGCTTCTGGCTCGATGATACGAAGCCACGGTCAACAACTTATCAAGCGATCAGAGGCACGGTCGAGTGAATGCAACCTCTAAACCCTTTCCTCGCCGCCTTCTCCAAGAGCTCGCTCCTCTCTCAATGCAGCCCAGCAGCCCACTACGTTGTCCTCGTACCGGCCACTGATGTGCTCCTCACTTCTCGCGACATCGAGAGCGGCAGCTCCGTGTCCGATGCCGTTGCCACCGAAGAGTTCTTGGGGAGCCATGTCCTCCGCATACCGAGCGGCAAGGCCGCGCTGGGTCCCTCGGGGGTCAAGGAGGCAGTGCCGAACCTGCGCGAGATGAGGGGCAAGGCACGACAGTATAATACTGTTAACGGAAGAAGCGTGGTGATCAAGGACAACACGATCTACACAAACAAAGGTAACTAATGCGACTCCTCTTAGCTAGTGCTGAAACTGGACAGCGGCTGATCATCTCGACTATCGCAGGCTTCAAGTCACTTGCTCATGCGACACTTTTGGGCGATGTAATATGGTATTCTAATACGCTCGAGCACCAGTCCTGGCTCGTTTATTACATTTCACAGCCCCTTGTGGGATCCTGGGAAGAGGTGAAGATTGTTCCCGCCATCGTACCAGACAGCATAGGAGAGTCTGGGGTCGCCCCGTCACCGGAGGCAGGAGAAAGCGCTGCTGGTCCTCGCAAGAAGGATATCAAGACGTTCCAAGCGCTTTTGCAGCATTTCCCGATAATAGCTAGGCAAATGCAGCCTGGGCTAGAAAGGTTGCTCCAGGAATTCACGGTCGCCTTTGATCGCCCGTTACCACCACCGCCATCGTCACATGAGATACCTGACCCTATACCCGACGGGCCCATCACGGCAGCTATTAAGAGAGCTAGGTCCTATAGTGCGACGCTGAACAAACCTGCGGCTCCTTCAAATGGTCTAGGTGGCGCCTCACATTCAGGCGTGTTTCCTGATGATAACGATTATCAAGACGACGAGGATGTCATGAGAGCATCTCTCGAAACCGCAGTTACCTCAGCTATCGATATATTTCAGGCCGTCGACAAGTCGCAGCTCTCTTTGTTAGGGGCCACGACTGATCTGACAGGTCCAGTTGTTGAAAGGCTCATTGAAAGATATGTGGCCGAGAGCGTTCATTACAGCCTATGGATGAAACTCTCCGCTCTGAAGCGGCATGAAGAGCTCGAACTTGAGGCCAAAATCCGCCAGATGACCTGTATCGATATTTCGCAATTAGGATTGCCTATTGAAGGCGGCTGTAGAGGCAAGCATGAACTCACAAAGAGGCTAGAGCAGGCTGTCGCAGAGTTTCGGAACATGCAAGAAGGTGAAAGCCCTCAGGCCATGATGGATGCACTTTTATCAAGTGTCAAGGCCATCACTCAAGTTACGAATCCTGGGACTAGTGGACCGGAAAAGTCGATTTTGACCATGAACGCTGATACCTTGGTATCGCTGCTCCTATTTGTGGTCATTCGGTCGCGGGTGAGGATGCTCCATACACGACTTACATACATACGCCACTTTATTTTTATCGATGATGTTGAAAATGGAGAGATGGGATATGCTGTCAGTACATTCGAAGCTGTACTGGCCTATCTGGATCGGGATTCGGCGGTTCTTGTGCGCTCCAGCCATCGTAACTGCGCTCTGTGGAAGGCTGTCGGAAAAGGCGATGTCGACGAGCTGCGGAGAATCATGGAGCCCAGTATTGTTCCTCCAGAGTTTGAGGAGGCGATCGTTTCAACGGCATCGAGTCGCCGGGCTTCGAATGTCAGCTTCACATTCAGCAACGGAACATCAGAAGGGTCCTCCAAGGCCCTGAGCATGTCAGAGAGATTCTCCTGCGGATCTAGTCTCAGTCACGTTTTCCCCTTTCATCACGGTGATGAGCAGTCTACTGATGAATCTCTCAACGTGCCGCCGAAGAGAATGAAGAAGGTTACCATGGACACTAGGAGCATGTCCAGTGGCTCTGAAATGTCCTTCCGATCCCGCGCCACGAGCATCGGCACGTTGGGTAGCGTGTTTGAAGCGGACACGTCGATTGAGACTCTGACACAGACCCAAAACTCGCGAGGGGAGTCGGTCCTTATGATGGCTGTTCAGCAGAAGCAACCAGAGTCGCTCAAGTACCTTTTGTCACTAACCGAGTTCTATCCCGTTCAGTTCTTGTTGGAGGACTGTGATAATGAGGACACCACCCTTCTGAGCGCCGCCGTGCAACTGGGTCACGCGGAGCTTGTCACAATAATCATAAAGTTCCTTACAGACTCAATGGTCGAGGAGTCGAAACTGCGGGCATACTTTGCGACGCAAGATAGCCGGGGAAGAAGCGTCGCGCATTACATGTTCAATGCACCATTTCTTCTTCCTGGCTATGGGATCATGATGCCCTGGCGGCAGAAGGACAAGAACGGCCAGACGCCGCTCTTCGCGTTATGTCGATCTTACGACCACCCGGCATACTACGACATGGTCAACAGTGCGTTAGATATCGCCACCATCTGCCAGGGAGATGGGCAGCCGCTGCACCTAGACCAACACATGGACTCAAAAGGCAACACGTTGTTGCATATCGTCCACAACGCCCAGCTCGCACTGCGAATATTGCAGACTTGTGATGTGAATGTAAATGCCACCAACGAGAAGAAGTTCACTCCGCTTATGGTCGCCAGCAAATATGGCCGTTTTGAGCTGGTACGCGTCTTCTTCAGCGACCCACGAGTCGACCACGCTGCCAAGGAGCTCCGTGGGCTCACGGCGGTTGAGCTAGCAAAGGATGACGATGTCAGGAACAAAATTGATGACCTCACCTTATTCGCCATGCCCAGTGGGCCAGACTTGCGTACCACGGCGGTTGTCCGAGCATATTTCGTTGAGGATGCGACGATACGGTTTGTCCTCAAGTCCGGTGCCCCAGTTGATAAACACAGCTACGCCGTGACGACATGTCGGCGCTCGCTTTCCGACTTTGAGCTCCTGGCCCAGTTACTTGCAATGGAGAACCCGGCGTCATGGATCCCGGCAATCAACAGTCTACGTACACCATTCCAGATTCCATCCAAGCCCAGCAGGGCCGTTCTAAAGGAGCTACAGATGCGTATGGACTGGTTCTTGCGAATGATGCTCACGCATTCGACTTTTTGTACGCACGAGATGCTGTGGGAATTCTTCCTCGTGCCAGACCTGCAGTCTGATATGATGGAACAACGTAGCAGGCTTAAGGCAGAGACTAGAGCTGAGAAGGTCAGAGAAGAGTTGGAGCCGTTGGACGATGTTCGCGAGGTTTCACAATTCGTTGATCATGCCCTTGAGATGGTCCGTAGCGTCAGCCACTCTACCAAAAGTGTGGCGAGGCGGGCTATCGTCGTGGGCAACGTGACTTCTGGTGAGTGAAATTGATTAACGAATACGCCGAGTTCAAGCATCACTCACTCATGTCGTCCAAATGCTGACGACAGATTAGATCTACACACTGCTTCACTATTGCTCCACGGTGCTATGGCCACCCTTGTCTTCCTCCCTAAAGCGTACATTCAGGCTTTTGAGATATATGTGCAAGCCCTCGCGCAGCCTACTTTTAGTCCACAAGCCCTTTTTCATACTGCATTTCTGGCTGTGCACAATTCAATCGAGGCGATCCTCGGGGCACTGGCCCGCCCGCACAGGCTGATCAGCCAGATCGATGCCACACGCCGCCAGGCAGAACGCAACTACAGCTCACTCAGCCGATCAACCAGGTGGCCACTCGGCCTCTTGGACGACACAAGGCAAAGGCTGAACGAGGAGCGTGAGGAGAAACTGCGGCAGAGTCAGCAGGAAGGGAAGAACCTGTCCAAGGAGCTGCGGTATAGTCAGCAGGTGGTAGCCGGCGAGCTAGCGGGCTGGCAGGAGATGCACGAGAAGATTGGGCGCAGGGCAATCAAGGACCTAGCCAAAAGCATGGTCGTACTGGAGCGGACGCGTATGGACGGCTTCAGGAGGGCGTTGAGGGTCCTGCAAGCGGATGAAGATGGCAAGCGACCTCGCTTCCCGCGATACGGCACCGAGAATTCCCACCTCAGTCAAGCAGTTGCGACCTCGCAGGACGGTGGCGTTGGATTTGCGCCGCCAGGGCAATAAAGGTGGGCAGAGGCCAGGCCAGTGGCGACGACGGTTGGCATCCTGGCAGTCTCCAGGGAACCCATAGCAACCCGATGGCAGGCCGTGATGTGCACACGCCTGGATACAAACAAATAGAGCGCATTATACCAGGCATGTTGAAGGACATGGCTGACCATAGATGCAGACCATATGAGAGTTACAGGCTCCCTTGTATGGAATGCGGCTTTTACTGTACTGTATGTCGTAATTGTTTTTTGTCGTCGTGCCCCCTTTGAGACCTTGTTTCAGGAGGGTTTTCTTTTTCGTTTTTTCTTTTCTTTTCTTGCCGGGGATTACGATGCGGGGGATACAGACCTAGGCAATGAATGAATCGTACGGGCGCAGTTAGATACCCGTCTTGACTTGTAATACCATGGGAATTGCGTAGAAAAGGGGTAGAGTTTTGGCCAGCCAGGCCCAGATACCTAGCAAAACGCCGATGGTGCTAGGCAAAGCAGTTATTGCGGGTGAATTTCGGGAAGATGAACATTTTGCAATATAGACGCATGAATGAGCAGCGTTGAAAACTCCCCAACGGGCATTCTAGGTTATGGATGACCCATGTTTTGTTTTTGAGAGCTTTTGACGACAGGGGTTTGATGGGGGCCAGCAGTTCATGGTGACCCCGTCTCCATGTTCTGAAGAGCGATCGATGACTATATCACGGTATCAACTCGGTTCACTTGATGAGTATACTACTACTCAGCTTGTACAAGGCAAGTGCACCACCTCTCCACGAGGCTAATGCAGGAGTTGCTGAGCCATGCATCAGTGACTCATACACTAGTTGTGGGGAAAGCTGTTGGAGGAACGGTGAATAGATCACCAACCAGCCTCGCGGATAAGATGCTGAACCGGAACTATCTGGCACCTGGCTACATACACACCGCCAGAGCCAAGCTCTGGATAGCTTTAGCTTTTTTGGCGTACTGTCGCAAAGAAACATGGAGAGCTATCCCAATCGGGCCTCGATGGACGCCAAGGAATGGTTCCCACCGAAAACCAACGTCATCAAGAGGGAAAAACTGGCAGCATATACTATGTTGTGAGTCACCTTTCATATTCCTTCTTGTCCTTTTTGCGTATGGGACAAGTTAGATGGAGGTTGAGCTGTTTGTTTCGAAACATGAACTTGCCGAAACCAGCCCATTCCTCTTTTTTTTCCCCTTCCCTTGCAGGTTGCATTGCATACTGCATTAGTTCGATGAAAAAGAAGGGAAACAATGAGTCTTCCTGTCCACATATATCCTTGCCAACAAACAACAAGGATGCGTGGCTGTTCATTCTTTTTTTTTTTTTTTTTTCAGAAAAAAAGCTTGGATGTCAGGGTTGAAAAGGCAAGGTCGCCAGCCAATCACTGGACGGACGTCGTCTTTCATCGCGACTGGCGGCGCTATTGGCTGGTGCCGGGTGGGGTATCCGAGACACCCGGGGAGATCCCTTGTGTTATCCTTATTCTTCTTTAGCACTGCGAAAGTTGCGCGCCCATACGCGCTGGAGACTCTGATGTCCACAGACACGGCCTAGGCCTTTGGGCGCTGGACCAATCACGATGCGTAGAACGCTAGTAGCAGTATCTACTTGTGATTGGACGACACGAAAAGGAAACGAACGCAGCCAGCCGTATGTCATTGGCTGGTTTTCTTCTCTCTCTGATGCCAGCTCGCGTCAGCTTAGTTCCCGTCGCGTGCATTATGCGTGTTCTTTGCTGCGACAGTTGAATAGATTGCCTATCTGATTCTCTCTGTCTTACTAAGACACTGTTGAAATCCCTGCTTCCCGCCTTTTGTGGCCGGCACCTTGCACAAGTCGACTTGTCAGGCGCGGCTATTAAGCAAAACACGCACGGAGCAGAAACATGGTCCGTACTTCGCGGCTATCATGGTCCAACCCAGGATAGCGTGGGAATCTTTGTTTGATTATTGCCTCTTTGTATTTGTGCTGAGGGGTTAGGATAGGACAGGTGCCATTGCGACTCGAATTAGAGGGTCGTCTTTTTGGCATTGATCGCTTTGTGGCAATTGCATAGAATGTGAAGCAGCCTAGGGAGGGGTCGAGGAGGACAGCATAATTAGAGGATACCTCCAGCATGACCTCAAGGTGTAGCTAGCGCCTGTGTTTCCTTACATTGCTCACAACTATCAGATCAGGCCCCGCTCGGGATGCCCGGGTATGATCCTCTCCTGCTCAATCTCACGAGCCGCCGACAAGTTTCCAATCGGGACCGCAATCAATGCGATCAAGCCCCAATGCTTAATTATTACAGTACGGGGAAATGTTTAGCCCGCCGTGCAAGGCAAATCATACGTCGTGCGTATGACCGTCATGGGCAAAAAATCGAGCGGCTGCTCTTTGAGCCTACTCGGCCCGTTCTCCATCTCTATAGGATGGCAAATTTGAGGCGGTGCAGGCTGGGTCTCTTTTTACATCCACAGGGGCTGCCCGGCCATGGCCTCTTTTTGTCGAAATTGAGGACTAGCGGGGTTTGCGGTTGTGCTTGATCGCCTGTATTCCTAAGCGCCTTTGCTTTCCAGATTTCTCTCATTTTTTTTTTTTTCCTCAAGCGCTGGGGCTTTTCATCTGTAGCCGCCCGGCGGTTAGAGCCGGCGGCTAGATGTTAAAGCTTACACCTATGGGCGCCCAGGGGGGCAATACCTTAACTTGGACAAGGAAAGTGGGCGGCCGTGTGGATTGGACACGACACTGACTCCCCGCACTCGCCAGAGGGGTATTTTCTTTCCCGTAGCCGATTTGACTGTACACCCTTCCAGCCGCCCGCTCACGGTGGTCCATGGCTTCCTTGATGTCAGGCGGCTGGCCGTGCGACTATGACGATGTTTTTTAAGCCGCCTGTAATCTCAGTAGCCGCTCGCTTCTTTGCAGAGGCAAACAAGAGCCGAAATTTAAGATTTATAGTCGAATGTCATTTACTGCAGCCGGGGGCCAAAAATAGTAAAAGCAGATATTCGCGGCAGTCAGTCTTTCAATTTGGGGCGATATGGTATGATAAATCCTGTTGTACGACAAGGGGACGAGATGATGGCGAGCGCAAGCGCTAAGCTCGTCTCGATCAGTCTGATATGCTCGTCCGCAACAGACATGAACGACAGCCTCAAAATTGCAATCGAGCATTGTAAATGACAGTGAGTGACAATTGGGTGGGAGCATGGGTGCCCAGCAGAAAGCAGGGCAGCCCAAGGCTCGAAGCCGACACGCGGGGGGTCGGTCAGTCAGCCTGCATTTTCGCATCGTGTTGAGATTGGATTCGCGAAGTGTGCAGACGGGCTCCTCGAGCCGCGTTTCCACGACGCACCTCCCGAAGACCAAGTTGCCCGCGCTGTCAGAAGTCGCGTTTGGTGCCCGTGCCGTGTTCTTTTCTGTTTACACGCGAACCCCCGGGAGCTCTGGATTGTTGTTGTTATTGTTATTCTCCATAATGCCCTGGCGTGATACGCTAATACGTACAACTCTGCTAGCAAGACATGGTATATATTGAATCTTTTTCTAGTTATGACTCACAAGCCACTGTAGCTCGGCGGGCTGTGGATGCCCGTTACATGGGCATGCAGCTTCTGGGGGACCCGGCATTGCTTGCGGGACGTTAGGCGGGCACCTAATTTTGAGGTACGTTTACCGTATTCCCGAATTGCGCTCAAAGAGAGAAAACTGACCCTCCAACCCGACCAAGAAGGTAATTGCTCTCCATCTCCGGGGGTTGGGTTGGCTGGCAGTCGTACGCCCCCCCCCTGGCACCCACTCACTTTGACATGATCTCCAAGATTTGCTGGCGCACTGTATTAGCGCCTTGTATTACTATCTCGTGCGGCGGTGGGGGAATACAGTGCTTGGATCCAATTTACTCCCTGTCAATTCGCGCTTCTTGGGCACCCCTTCTACAGCTTGCAAGTGGTCGACACACCTATGCATGCTCGCGCTTTTATTCTTTTTTTTTTTTTTCTTTTGACAAGGTATGGGGTGGGGTAGCCTGTCTTTCTTTTCTACTGCAGTACAATGGTACCCAGGGATTGAATGGGGTAATTGATCTTCCTATCCGCCAGCCTGACGGGTAGCTTTTTTAGCTCAGGTAGGGTAGGCCAAGCTAACGAGGTACGTACCACACCCCCATTCCACGCCAGCATGGCCACGCTTCTCGGCCATCTCGACCGACTTGACCTGTAGAGAGCATGTCTAGTTTACGATGGGTTCCCTCTGCTCATCGTCTCCGCGTTTCAGGTTTATTTTGCGTCCATGAGAGGACCCGTCTTCGCCAAGGTCCCGGGCTGTACATACCGCTCGCCTGTTGAATACACGCCCACCTGGTCCCGGTCCCATCCATCTTGGCCTGCCTGCCAGTCCATCCGTCTCTTGATACCTCGCGAGGATAAGTATGCTCGACTTTCCCGCAACTTGGGAATATCGTCTCGTCTCCTTCTCACCATCACCAACCAACCAAGCTCCGCAGGCCCTTTTCTCCTGTCATCTCTTTTCCTTTCTCTGTTTCCATTTCTCTCCTGTCTGTCTCAACATAGACCATTCATCTGCTTCCCAGCATCAACGAAGCAGGTCTTCGATACCCCCCAATCATCAGCATAGACGCATATACACATCTCAAAGACCAGAGACCCCTCGTATATTACCCCCTTTTTGCGTCCAAGACGCAACCGTAGACAGCCTCCAAAATGTCCACGTGAGTTGACCCTCTCAGATGCGCCCCCCGGGATCCATATCCCCTTTCCAATACAAACTGACACCTTGATCAAATTCCTCAGTCTGGTAGCGGATTTCCCGTTTGAGTTTACTTTCCCGCCATGCGAGCCATCAACACCCCCAAGCTTCTCCTATGATCCGTCCCTTCTTGAGATCCCCTACAGCACAGGCGGACATGCTCGGTCCAATTCGCAAGCTTCCATCTACTCTTTTGATTCTTCGCCCTCAGACTCCTTCACAACAGACAATGCCTGCAGCACTCGCATGACCACGCCTGCGCGGTCACCAATCCGCACCCATGGACCCCTGCTTCTTCCTAAGATCAGGTCCCAGGACTCGGCCATCGGCTCCACCACTGCCGTTTCACCCCCGAAGCCGAAGCGTATGAGGACATCTCCTTCCCCCGCTGGCGTCCGCAAGAATTCAAAGGCCCGTCCCACGCACTCCAGGAGCTTCACCAACCCCGAGGCAATCTCGTTCAACAGTGCCTCCATGTTTGTCCAGCCCCAGTCCATGAACATGGCGGTGCCACCAATGACGAATATGGCCGAGAACATGTCTTCGTCTCAGCTCCTCTGCTCTCCTGTGTCCTTCATCCAGCCCCGCGAGCTTAGCGCAGAACCTATGCCATCTAGGCGGTCTTCGTCTTGTGGCTTTGACGACAGTGTCTCTACCGAGACCTTCAGTTTCCCTGACTACCGCCAGATGTCACCATTCATGGCAGCAGCCACCACAACGGCCGGTTCCATGTCGTCAATACAGACCCAGACCCTGATGCCGCAGTCGGACATGTACTACCACCACCAGCAGACCTTTGCGCCCCGCGAATCGTCCCCCCTCGCCTCCGCCGCAATCATTACGTCTGAGGTTGCTGCCCCGGCCCCTCTCGCAGTCGGGCCGACAAGCACTTTGATGTCATATCTTACTACTGCCAACCCTGCTCCGGCTCTGGTCCGCACCATCTCTTTCCCGCTGAAAGATCCTTACACCAAACACTTCTGGTGGGACGTCAGGCAGGTTCGTCCCTGGACTGCCTTCAATGCTTCCAACATCCTGTCTCTCCCAGGTGCCTCGACGCTGCTTTCCACCCCTGTGCCTGCGTCTCTCCTCCCCTCGCTGCCCGTCACGCAACGCCACCCCGAGACCGAGGCCGCTCTGCACTCCATTTACTCCAACTACTACCTGCCCAAACTCAACGCCGCTCTTGCCCTTTCCAGCACCCGCCCTCTGCAGCTGTCACACCCGTCCAAAAGCAACATTGCGGCAGCAACCGCTCCTTCGTCATCAGCTTCGGACTTTATGTTCGTCGCCAACGTCCGCGGCGAAACATCCTCGGCCGCCGCCATCTTTGGCGGCAAGCCCACGGCCCGCGTGGTTGGCCTGGTCAAGAGCTATGACCGCTTCAACACCGGCATGAGAGTTGAGGGCAACATCAAGCGTGTCGAATACCTTCGGGGCTTGGCACACCTTCACCACGTTATGCGCGAGCACGGTTGCCGTTATGGCTTCATCCTAACCGAGATCGAACTCGTCTTTGTCCGCAACGGCGCCGAGGGCACCCCGCACTTTGGTTATTTAGAGGTCGGTAGCACACAACTGGCCAACCAGGGACAGGGTAGTGGAAATGACGAAGAGACCCCCCTGACGGCCTGCCTGGCACTCTGGGGCCTTTGCATGCTCGCCGGCGACGAGCCGCTGCCCGGCCATGCACACTGGCGGAGCGAAATCGGCGCGCCAGCCGAGGGCACTCGGCGCAAGGCACTGCCACGTGACGATTGGATGCCACAGCCGCAGCTGGCTGAGAAGCGTGAGGCCAAGCGGGCTCGCGGTTGGGTCATGCCCGAGGATGCCATCGGGCGGAAGGAGCTCGGCAAGCGAGGCGTACGGTATAACAGTTGCTGAATGGGAGCTTAATAGCATCGAGGGCAATGCGTCCATGGCTGGTTCCATGGCCGCTTTCGGTCTTTTCTGTTGACTTAGGTAATGGACATATGTCATGAGTGTACGTGATCATGACTTTTCTTGTTTGATGGGTAACAAAGGCATGATGGGTTGGGTGTTTCAGGGTGCTTGCAAGTTTTGTTTTAATGGAATGAGAAAAGACGGGAGGAGTTAAGGCGCACTGCTGGGCATTGGTCGCCTTTTAGGGCCTGGAAGATTAGCTGTTTTTGTTTCTTCATTGATATCATACGTTCATAAAATCATCAAGGCCTAATAGGTGTTGCACGCTGTCAGCCCATGTCGATACACAGGTAGAGATGGTGACGATTCTGGAGATTGCAGCTCACCCAAACCGCGGAAGGCACCTGTCCTGCTATTACGGCCTCTAGGCCACCATGGGGATTTATAATTCCTTCATGATTAAATCCCCGGTGCCCAATTCAGCTCCCACCGCAGTCCTCCATGCGCCGCCTCAGGAAATACTCGACAGCACATCCCGTTCGGTCTGCTCGGATTGCGAGGGCCAATGCAGCCTCCAGATCCTGTATTCTTGGAGGCGAGGTCAGCGAGGGCATGTTGGGCACGACGTTGTTTGATAAAATCCCGCTGACGAGGGCCCGAAAGTCGTCCTCGGTCCGGTGAAGATTGCAAGCTCGGTTGCGATGGTAAAAGAGCTCGACTACGTAATCACTAGTCTCATCTACGTTGCCGATGCCGCTGGCAGGACGGACCGAGAATGCCGATGGCATGGTCGTTGTGCCAACGTAGACATTCCTTGCGTGGTAGCGCATCGAGTGAATCTTTGGCCTGGTTGATATTTGTGGTTGCTCGGGAGGCGGCGCATGGCTGTGAATTCCCGCGTTGGGGGAAGAAGGTTCGACGTTGACGGGACACGAGACTTGGACGACCATGGTTCGTTGTGTACTGTGGTATGGAAGGGGGTGATTGGGATGACATCAAGTCAAGACACATCGTGGCTATATGGACAGCGGATCAACGGGACTTTTGGGGCTAGGGCACAAGCTATATACAGGAAGCAACTTCACTTCAAGTACCGTAGGCTGACGCAGACGGCATGTCTGGCCGTTGTTTGTGCGGCTCTTTGTGGAGCTGCATGCTGCTTAGCCATGCCACCATGTAGGATGATGAGATGCGCGGGGAGCCTGCCCGACCTGAAACTGCCGACTATGGGATGACATTCTATCGACGTGCCGATTGAGATGAGAGTCTTGGTTGCACTCATGTCGTCTTTGTAGGGACGATAGTTTTGGAAGATGGGTTCCTGCAGGCGGTTGTGACTCAGCTCGAAGTCGATCACATTTTAATGCATATGGTACAAACATAACTTGGTTTGTGGGCTGTGGCTTGGATTAGACGATATGAGGTGAAACAAACAAGGGCAGCGTAGGCCCTGAAACGCATTTCTTGAGTGTGGCTTTTTTTTTTCTTCTTCTTTTTGGCTAGTGCTCGCGTTACTGCGTATTCGGTAGTCAGAACACACTTGTAATAATAGTGAGTGGTACATACAGGCTATCTTGGGTAAAAGGCAAGGGGAGGTAAGGCAAGAGACAAAGGTATGGCTTGGCGATACGCTAGCATAGTAAGGCTAGCAAAGGCGTGCGCTACCCTATTCCACCATTCATCATGGAATATTTCTTGTGCCGCCGATAGTTCGGTTCGTGACGCGGGATGTAACTGCGATCCTGTGGTCGTTGCATTGCGGCCTGCTAATTACAGGTCGCAAAGCAAATAAAATGAGGATATCTGCTCAGGGTTGAGCAAGAAGAATGTTTGCAGTGCAGCAGATGGAGTCTGGCCCATCTGGTAAATTGCGGACAAGGCCGAGATTGATGCGATTGAATTAACGGATGGCTTCGCCGAGATGGCAGAGGGAAACAGGTACAAGCTCTTGCGGGTCCAACGATCTGGAGCCGATTCATCGGTACCTGAGTTGCAACTACTTTTAGGCGTTGACTGCTAGTACCAACTCCCAAGGATAAGGAAGGAAGGGGAAAAGACACCCCACCACGGCCCACAGAGCAGGGCGAGACTTGAGAGGGTAATCTCACGTCACAAACGACATCAAACCCTGGAAGGATCAAGCGGCGCAATTCATGTCGACAGCATACCAAGAAGTTTGTTTGTTGCCCCCCCTTCCCCCCAATTTCCATTGCCTGCGACTCCACCATTGCCTGCACGATACATGCGACAGCCCCGGCCGTCTAAGTTTCGGATCTTGGTTTCCTTTCTGGCAAAATAGTCCAGTCCCGTCTACTTGTCGCCTTCTTCGTCCTATTATTCTTCCCTTTTACTTTGTTTACTTTTTTTTTTTCTCCCCCCTCCCCGGTCACAGGCTTGACGCGTTTTGGGCGAGCTGATTATTGTCCACTCCCAAAGATACAAACACTCGCTTTTTTTTTTGTTTCCCTGCCTTTTAACCCCAAACAACCTACCTCACCCTCAGTCCTAGATCAAGGTACTACCTTACCGACCTACCGTACCTATCAAGGTATCTACTTCGTCAAGCTTGTCGTAGAACCCATCTGCTTGCTGCTGGGCGCACAAGAGAGACGTCGCCGTCGACGCCACCGTTTCTTTTTGACTTTCCCACACAGCCGCGAACCTAACCTCAGCTGCCACCCTTGCCGGATTCCTGCATCACAATGGCGCTACAAGCCGCATACGTGCAGTTTCTTGCTGCGCCAAACTCGACTGCTCTCGCCGAGAAAGCCACGCTCAACTACATTACGACAACGACAAGCATCTCCGGTGCCGCCGAAATCGTGAAGCACCTGAGTGGTTTGCACAGTCATGTCAAGAAGAACAAGGAGACGCTCCTGTCTGCAATTGAAGGCCGTGATGGACTTGCGCTGGCCATTGAGATGGACACCTCCCTTGAGTTTGTTATCAGTGGAGGACCATATCTTCCCGGTCTAGACGACAACTTCCTGGCTGATCGCAAGATCCAACTATGCATTGTACGTGCGCCCGAGACATGCTGCTTGCGACCACTTTCCGACTCGTCTAATGTCTTGTTCTTTTTTTGGTGTCGTCACTGACCACTCTATTCCTTACAGACCCACATTGTCGCATTCGACTCGGAGGGCAAGATTGTCCAAATACGCCAGTCATGGGACCAGGGCTCGCTCCTCAAGCAGGTGGATGTCATCGGTAGGAGTGGTCGTAACTGGCCCATCCGCGACAGCACTGAGCAGATCAAGCTTATTACCAAGTGCATCAAGGGTGAGGCCGATGCCTCCGGTGGTGACATCCCTATTCGCTCGCGTGCCACTTCCACCAACGCTATGCGCGACCCTCACGCCTCGTTGAACCTCTTCGCCCCGCGCGCCGAGCAAGAGGAGGCCGAGATTGGAGCAGTAGTCTCCCCGTACGCAGGCAAGACGCGTCCTCCCCAGCGCTCTTTCACCGACATCCTTGGCGATGAGCCAGAGGATGCCGAGGACGGTTCCCCTGGCCGCCCCACCTCGCCAACCAAGGGCGTAGCCCCCAAGGCCGGCGCGGGCAAGCACTTCCCGCAGCCGCGACTGTTCGAGACAAACGAGGAGGACGAGCCAGATTCGCCAGTGCATCACAAGTCTCCGGAACGCCAGTACAAGCCAAACCCCAAGAAGTACGAGCATTTTGAGTTCGCCGATGGTTCAGACCCCCGGGATGCGCCCGTCCGCGGCACAGAGTTCGACAAGGTCAACAGGGGCAAGCACAATAGCCAGTGGGACTTCAAGGACTTTGTTACCCCGCAAAAGCCCCGGGGGCGTCCTCAGCGGTCCCAGGATGTCAGGCACTGGAGCACTGAGAACGACGAGGCCATCGCTGAGACGCCGGCTGCCCGAAGGCCTGCTCCGCCCAAGCCACGACGCGATGCCGAGACGCACTTTGAGCTTCAAGATGATGGCCCAGACGGAGAGCCCCGCCCAGCCGGTCGCCCGCGGGGCGCGGGCCACAATGAGGGCTTGGGTCTGTACAAGAACAACGTACACAGTGAGGATGGCAGTGCTCCCGACGGTCCTGACCCCCGCGCATTGGGCAACATCACCAACGTGAAGGATAGACGTCGCGACTTTGATCCTCATTTTGGAATCACGGATGACAGCCCAAACCAGGGCACTACGCAGGCAGAGAACCCCAGGGGTGTTCCCGAGGGTCGCAAGAAGGCAGTCAAGATGATGGAATCGAACTGGTCGGCATACGACAAGTCGCCTGTTTCTCAGAAGGAAAACAGCCTGCGTGAGGCTCGTGGTGCCAGGAACGGAGAAAACCAAGGCATTGCGATTGGTGGCGATGGAAGTAAGTGTGAAAATGGGGCTTGACATTTGAAGTGAGCCTTTGGATGACCAGTCACTAACAATGATTCTTTGCAGTGGGTGGTAAAAAGGGTTCCTCTCGCAACTACATCTTTGGAGATCCCGATTCCGAGGACGAGGTCCCTCGTCCCGTTACGAAGAAGCAGGGCGCCGCTCACAAGCCCACGGCGGGTAGCTTCTGGGACTTCTAGCCTCTTTGCAGCGCAGATATCTGAGGGTCAGCCGTTTGTTCGACTTGCGACTTGCGACCCAACGTTAATCACGCTCTATCTCCTTTGTCCCTATCCTTGTCCTTGTCCATGATTGACATTGATGACGATGTGATGCATACATACATGCTACGAAATGACCTCCTGTTGTGTTTATTTCATTGGCTAAGCGCGCACAAAAGAAGGAGTACATGGCGTTTTCCTTCACAGCACAGGAACATGCTGGAGAAGTTCTCTTTTTAGACTGCGACCTTCTCCCATATCTTTTTTTGTTTGACGCATGGGGGTTGTTGTACACATTATTGCTGTCTTATATACCTTGGTCTGCTACTTTTGTACCCAAAGTTTGTTTGGGGAAATGGGATTGCGGCAAAAAAGACCGGTTTGTTTGACAAAACCTGTGTTTGGGTCGCTTCAGCGAATGTATTTACTACTTTCATAGTTCTCTCGGAAGCCTTTCTTTTGTAAACACTCTTGTATTAACGTGTCAACATTTCTGGTCCCATATTCCGAGTGATATGAACAAGCGCCGGATTAAGTACCTCGCAAGTAGTTACTTTCAGTGACCGAGAGATATACGTGCAGATCAGCTGCTCCTCTCCAACACTGCAAGACGAAATGCTGACAAGCGGCCTCGATATTTCGAGGTCATGGTTGTATTGGTTGTTCATGGTCACGTTTGTGGGGTATATATAATTACATACAGGAATTGAGAGAGAAAAAAAAGAGAAAGAAATGGCAAAGGCAAAGAGACAACAGTCACTGGGAAAGGAATAATTCCAAGAGAGAGAGGGAGCCTCGTCAGCACAAACGGGGACATTAAAAAAGTCATGAGGCGGAAGACGCAAACAAACAAGAAAGAAAAAAGAGGAACTGGCTTTCAGGATTCTGAAAGGTATAAAAAGATAAGCGAAAGAAAAAAAATCCCAGAAAACCAGTTTTTGCCAATTAGCAAAAAAACCTGTACAGACGCTTCCAGCGTGGCCAGTTGCGCTTCTCCTCGTACTCCTGGGCCATGAGGATGGGGAGGTTGAAGTCGCGACGACCCGTGTCGATGTCCATGTCGTCTGCGCGGACGAAGCTGGTGCGGTAGTAGAGCTTGTGGCCGAGCCACATGATGAGGACGATGGGGATGGCCATGCACTGCAGGAAGAACTCGCCGGCGATGGAGAGCGGCGTCTGCTCCTCGCCGGTGACGGGCGGGAGCGGCCAGCCGCCGACCCAGAACTGGGCGACGAGGAAGATGGCGTTCAGCAGGAAGCCGATCCAGGAGCCGGCCAGACCCGGCTGGGCGCGAAAGGCCAGGTCGCCGAGCGAGCGGCCCTTTTTGCTCCAGGCGCGGCGGAAGCGTATGTGCGACAGGCAGATGCTGCCCCACGTGAAGATGGAGCTGAGGGCCGAGATGGCGAGGAGCCAGTCGAGCAGCTCCTGCTGTATGTCCGAGTCGGCGACGAAGGCGAGCAGGCCGATGGACATGCTGAGCAGGATGGCGACGAGGGGGCGGCCGCGGCGGTCGACGTAGGCAAGGACGCGCGGGGCCTGGCCCTGGTCGGCGAGGGCGGCGAGGGTGCGGCTGGACCCGAACACGGCGCTGTTGCCGACGCTGAGGACCGCGATGAGGATGACGCTGTTCATGACCGAGGGGAGCACCTCGATGCCGGCGCTCTCGATGGCAATGACAAAGGGCGACGCGGCGGCGTCGGCGATGTTCCTGGCCAGGAGTCGCTTCGAGTCGTACGGCACCAGGAAGCCGACGATGGTCAGGGCCACGATGTAGAAGAGCGTGATGCGCCAAAACACCTGCTTGATGGCCGTCGGGAGGGATTTTCGCGGGTTTGCCGTCTCGGCGGCGGCGAGGCCGACGAGCTCCGTGCCGGCAAAGGCAAAGGCGGCCTGGACAAAGACGGAGCAGAGCCCTTTGAAACCATTGTTGAATGCGCCCGGGTTGTGCCAATACTTGGTCCCGATATACCCGTCCGTTGTTGTGCCGCCGACATTGATGACGATGCCCAGCAGTCTGTGGAATAGAAACGTTGCGCGTCAGAATGGGAAGCGGCAAGGCGAATGAATGGAGCTGGCATGGGAAATTTAGAGTTTGGTCAGTACTCACATAAAGCCGATAACGGCCGTCACCTTGACTATGGCAAAAATGAACTCGGCTTCACCATAGCCCTTGACGCCGAACAAGTTGATGACCAATATGACCAACAGAAATATTGCTACAAAGACGGCCCTTTTCACGCTTGGATCCCAGTATTGTATAGTCATGGACGCTGCTATTATTTCGAGGGGTAGAACGACAAGCCACTGCAGGGCGTAGCTGGGGAACGGGTGGGTTGTCTCGTGTTAGCGGACGCCACAAAGTGGTTTTTTTTTTTTTTTTTTTTTTTTCCTTCTCTCAATCTTATTTCCACCACCACAAAACCCTTTCAATTGGGGGGAAACTAGGGCGCCAACTTACTTCCATCCCATTGCAAAACCCCAGGAGGGATCAAGGAAGCGAGTCGAAAATGCCGAGAACGAACCGGCAACGGGGAACACGACGGCCAGCTCGCCTAGGGCGTGTACGGTGCAGTACAGCATGACGCCGATGATGCAATAGGCCAACAAGACCGATGCCGGGCCTCCAGTACTGAGGGCCTTGCCAGAGGCGACAAACAGACCAGTGCCTATTGAGCCGCCTATGGCTATCATCTGCAGGTGGCGCCCCTTGAGCTCGCGTGACAGGCCGGTATTGACGGTGGCCAAGGTGGCGCTGCGCAGGTCGTAATATCGCTCTCCATCGTGTTCGCGCATGGGCACCTGGGGCGGTAGTGGCGGCGGGTGGTGGTACTGTTCATGGTGGTGGTGGTGGTGGTGGTGGTGATGATGGACTTGGTCGCGGTCGAGGTACAGCGGAACCTCCTTTGGTGTGATGCGAATGCCCGGGTCGCGTCGAAAGCTGTCGGCCCAGCGGCGGAGGGCGCTGGGGCCGCGCGTGTTGTCGTCGTATATGGGCTCGCGGCGCATGCTGTGGTTGCTGCTGCTGCCCTGCTGGGCCAGCATTATGTCCTCCTTGGCGGCGAGACTGTGCATCTCGATGTCCCCCTCCGAGGGCATGCTGCAGGGCCGGAGGGGTGCTGTATAATCTGCTCAGCAGTTGCGATGTGGTGTAGTGTTTGTCTGACCGAGGGCAGATAGTAGAAAAGGAGACAGGGTGACTGGCGGCTGGTGGTGACGGTTCGTTTTTGTTCGGTGGAGAGATAGATAACAGAGTGACAGGCCAGGTTAGATGAGAACGATCGAACGCTGTATCCCTCTATTTTCCCGTCTGTCTTTTTCTCCTCTCTATCTCTCTCTCTCTTTCTTTCTCTCTTCTCCTCTCCCCGCCGTCCCCTCCCCTACAGCCTTGGTTTCGGGGGTTTCCCGTAATCGACAATGGCCTTCGCTTCGGCGCTCGCCGTTGCTTGCGACCGCTAATCAGGCGCAGACAGGGTCGAGTTGGCGACAGTTAAACCTGGCTTGCGGACGGACAAGGGCAAGCAAGTAAGGCGAACAAGTGGGCGGGCAGGCGAGCGACCTTGTGCCTTGTGGTTTGGGTTCCTTTGAAACAAACCCCGGCGAGTCGCGCTGTGGAGCTGCGTGGGCTGAGCGGATCCGGGGGGGAACGGGGTTCTAATCTCTAAAGACAGGCGGGATAGGATGGATTTGCTGGAAGGAAATGGCAAGTGGATTCGAACAACGATCGATGCTGTATCTTTTGTTTGCTCGCTATGCTTGGCTGCCAGGTGATATATATTTGTGGAGAGCTCTTTGGTGTTGATAAGGACGCCAGTAGGTTGTTGTGTCTAAACTATTTTTGTATGTAATGTATGCTGACAATGTCTTTTTTTTTTTTTTTTTTTTTTTTTCTATTTCACCCGCACTTTTTGTTTCTTAGCCGCGACCCGATTTGGTTCTGTGTTACCGTTGATCGGTGTCGAGCCTGGGGTGACGTTCTCCGGACAAAGTGTTGCGCTGTCAGTTTTTGTGTAGTGGGCGCAATTGTTTAAAGAGAGGATCAGTCATAGCCGTGCCAACAATGACTTGGCCCGCGGCAGGCCATTCTCGGATCCGATTGAATGCTCTCTACCATGAGAAAGCTGACGATGTCGAGAGTGGCAATCATGACACATGGAAGTAAGCTCCGCGTGTCAATCAAGAAAACAGATATGCGCAAGGTATTCGGAATAGGCGAGATTGGAAATTTGGAGGATTGAAGGTGAGAGTAATACCACCATTCTTTTTTATCTTTCGGGAACCGATCAAGGATAAGGTATTATCGCCTAATTACTTACTGTACTGCCCATAAAATGATTGATTGATTTCCCATGCATGTTGCAGCTGTCCCCCATGTTGCAAAAGGCGACCAGTCAACCAAACAAACAGGGTGACTCTCGGTAAAGGGCTGGGCAAACCCCTTCCTATTGGACCCTCTTATGCTCATCCCGCAGACCGTTATCCTTCTTATCCTCACAAAACCCCCCCTTCGAGTCCAGCCCTTTTCCTCCCAGTCTCGTCAAGTCGTTGTGCCGGCATCCCGCCCCCAACATCCCTTCGTGGACCAAATCCTACCTTATATTCCCCCCAAATTTGCCCACTGAGGTCCGTGGGATGATGTGACTCCATGTGCTGTGTATAGGGTGGTTGGTTAAGAATCGGGCGATAATAAGTTTGAAAAGAATACTACAAATACCGAGAAGCTGGTAGCGGCGGGGCGCAGCAGATTGCTTCTTTGTCTTCGTCCCATTGGTTGATTTGTTTCTTCCAAGTCTTTACGGATAGCTTCCCCGCTGAACAGTAAAATAAATTTCCTGTAAACCTTCCGCCTGGTCGGGTACACACAGATGAGATGACCAGTCTGATTTTTACAAGCATTGCATCACATTGGATACTGATCGCATCTAGCCATTTGTATTGGGTTTAGTCTTATTTCCCCAAATCTCAACTATCGTGCACTTATGCATGAGTTGAGTTTGACCCTTGCCCGAGTCCAAATTCCACGTGTCGGCCCCGTTGTGTAGTAGTCAAAAGAGGGGGGGAGGGGGAAAACAACGCAAACCCCTTTGGACCTAGAACATCAGGTGTCAGATAATTCTCATGTGTTTCCTGGCCGAGATCAAACAGTTCAGAGCCGACAAACATCGCAACATTCAACCTACCCCATTATGCTATATAGTACGTACAATGGTCCTCACGAATTTTGTTGGCGACCATACTATGAGACTAGTTGGAACAGATTATTAAGTCTTTTGCTTCATGCCCAAAAAAAAAAAAAAAAAAAAGAAAAAAAAAAAAAAAAAAAAAGAAAGAAAAACGCATTTCGGCTATTGTTATGACTTTGCACTCTCGGCATCCTCCTTTTTGGTTTCCTTTGAAGCACGACTCCATCCGGTCGAAAATAACGGGCCCATGTCGAACCTCGGCAGCGGATGCGCCTCTGTGTTGATCACCACGCTTTCAAGGGGAAGGACGTCGTTGGGAGAGAATAGCAGGTAAAAATACTTGAGCGTTTCGGCCTGTCATACCCATATTTGAGGTTAGTTTTGCACGACCTGAAGAATCATGGTGGGAAGACAATCAAAACAAGATACGTACCAGCCAAAAACTCTCCATATTATCCCGCGTCTCGGGCGGTATCTTGTTGGCGTTTGAAAGACTCGTGAAGCCGCCATTATCCTCAACCGCCGTATAGTTCATAAAAGACTTGAACATCTCCCAGCCCCACTCGCGGTACTTGACGTCGCCCGTGATCCGCCACATATAGAACAAGCTCTCGACCGTCTCGGGCCGCTGCAGGTTGTGCGAGTCCAGGCCCTTGACCACAAAGTCTTTGCGCCATTCGGCGTCCGGGCTCGGGTCCAACTTGGCAGGCGGCTTGGGGTGCGGCGAGCCGTAGGTCGGGGGAGGCGTCGCAATCTCGAAAAAGGTGATCTCGGCCGCTAGCCCTGTGGCCATGTACTTGTACATGCCCCAGCATGTCTGCATCAGCTCCCGCGCCAGCCGCATATCTTCTTCGTTCTGCTTGGTCCACGTGCGCGACTTCCTCGCTTCGGCCTCCGTCTTCCCGCCTGTCACGGCCAGCGCGATGGTGCCCGGCATGAAACAGACTAGGTGATCCATCTTGGGCGACAGCGAACCCTTCAGTCCGTCTGGCTTCTCGCCAATGATGGTGAAGCCCGAATTCCGCGTATAAGTCACGAGATGCTTGCGCATCCCATTCATCGAGTCGTCCCACATGTCGAGGTAGACCTTCTCCTTCTTGTTCGTCTGCAGGTACTGCTTGATGAGGTACTCGTAATACGAGTCACCGCGGCTGCCGTAGCGGATGTTTTCGCCTTGGAACTCTCCCGTCGAAGGCGAGATGAAGATGGGCACAAGTCCATCTGTCTTGCCTACCTGCTTGTCCACCACCTCCATGACCTTCTCCACCTTGTCCCAGAAGAGCTTCTCGCCAGTGAGCTTGGCCAAATACTTGAACTCGAGCTGTAGAGTCGTGGCCTCGGCCGTGGAGGACGCGCCCATGTCGGCGTGCGACTCGATCCCTTGAAACTTGCCCAGATTGACGCTAGCGTATGGGATGCCGGACTTCGTGTCAAAGGCGGCCAGGAGCCGGTCGGCGAGGTCCTTTGCCTTTTCCAGGTAAAGGTCCTCGCCGGGGGCGCCCTCGTCGTCGTCCTTCAGCGGCGCCATGTCTGGATACGTCGTCGAGAGGTAATGCGCCGACAGCAGGCCGCCCATCATCCTAATCGTCGTCTCGAACGTGTTGACGTCCTGATCCTGGTCGTACTTTAACGAGTTGGAAATCCACTCCCTGGCGTGGCTAAGCTGAGTGGTGAGGTTCATAAGCATCATCGTGTCCAGCGAGTCGACGATGATCCAGCCTAGACCTCCCGTAGCCATCTGCCTGCCCTTCTTGGACACAGGGTGGAACTCGTCGTAACCCCACGCGTACCTCTCGTACGCTGCCCAGCTGAGCTCGAACGCTTCCACCACGTGTTCCCTCCTCTTGAGCCAGTCCGCCTCCCGCAGCGCCTTTTTGTCATTGGACAGCCAGCTGAGCTTCCTCAGCGGCGCCCTGACCCTCTCCTTGTGCGAGTCGCCGCCAAAGAAGTAGAAGAGCGCCCCGACCGCCAGCAGCAGCAGCAAGAAGCCACTCTTTCGCCTGTAGACCGGTCGCTGGCGGTGCGACGGCGGATAAGCGTACGGCTTGTCCTTGTACATGGGCAGGGAGGCGTTGCGCTTGCTCGAGTCGAAGTAGCCGCCGACGTTGCCTAGGACTCCTCCTCCTCCTCCTCCTCCTTGTTTCCCTCTGCTGTTGTTGTTCCCGGATCGCGCTGACGCCCAAAGCCGGTCCTCAAAGTCTCGCTGCGGATTCGTAAACGACGGTACATTTTTGGGCACGGCGAAAGACATGTCCTCGGTGGGTGGCGGTCTTGTCCAGTGGCCTTTTGTGTGTGAGGTGGCATCGACGGGGGGAAAGGAAAAACAACACTGCTTTTCGCTGTTCTAGCCCCACAGGTTTCCTTTCTCGATGGAGCCCGCCCCGAGGGTCTTTTTTTTGGCCAGCTGGAAGAAAACGCTCCTATCCTTGTTGGAGAGGATCAAGCGTTGTGACCCCTGCGGAACCGGGCGGGTAATGCAGTACCGCTGCGTACACTGTTTTGACAGGTGATGAATAGGGGAGGCAGCAGTCTCGATGGCTGGCGGCGCGCAGCTGGGAAAGGAGTGCGATTAGGCCAATGCGCCCCAGATGAGTTGGTTATTACTATAAAAAGAGACTATTGGAACGACAGGAGAGGATATTGACAAGGTATCGTGGCAGAAGTAGTGACGCGGTAAACCAGCTACGAATACGTGGTAAATTAAGCAACTGTTTGCGGGTGTCGGAGTCGCTAGAACGAGTTGAAGGTCCCACCCGTGCTCCACTGCTATGCTGTAGCGCGCCGTTGGATCGCCGTTTTGGCCACTACGCAGTCAAGAGGACAGCTTGTTACTGAATGCGGCAATGGATTAATGTCTTGAAAATCTAACAAAATCATTCTAACAAAATCAAGGAATTCTTCGATGATCCGACTGACATTGAAATCCAAGGAATACCGAGCAAGCCTCAATGCCCCGCTCCATGCGCCCATCAGGCCAGCGTCATTCAAAAGTCTAGCGTCGTCCCAAAAGGCCGCCACCACCACCACTTCTTCGTGCCATACAATTGGCATTCCTCATCTTCGGCCAAGGGTCAACCTGTTATTCATTGACTATGTATCTGCTGGGATGATCCCCATGCCTCAACAACTGAAAAGTATAACATGAGAAGCACGCAGCAATCAGAAGAGAGTGTATTGAAATGTAATACAAAAATTTAAAGCAAAGAGCTATATATTCCTCCAGTAAAGAATATGCATTTTTTTGACATATGTGGCAACGCAGAGAGTGTTTTATACCAGGTTCTGGTTTATAAGTTATAAAATCTAAAGTGTGTTTAATTTAGAGTTTGTTCTGCATCTTTTTATTTCAATACACGCTAAGCATCCAAGGTGCACATATGTACCCCTCGCATAAGAACAAGAGACCCCACGCAATCTCCAATCAGACTATACAGGCTGGCTAAAACAGTCAACATCCCCCTCCATGCTAGGTATCTTACCAAGCAAGCCTTACCTACCCTACCCATCTATCTATATTTTCTTGTCAGGACGCAGCGACTGCCCTTTGACATAGCCTACCTTGGCCTGGCCCATAACTGAGTGCATATCATCCACCTTTTTAAAAATGTCTAATTTTACCACGTGGAAAAGTTCTGAATTCAAGAACTATCCATTTCTGACCGCTGAAGAGTTCGGTGAAGTCTGCCATCATCTCGACAGGAAGTACTGCCAAGCATTTCTTGGCCCTGTTAGGCAACAATGGAGACTCAGCGTCCTGACTGCCCTGGACACCACGTTTGCATTCGGTGCAGATTACAGCACGTATTTGCAGATAGTGCGCCCCTTGACGCGGGAGCTTGAGCTTGACGATGGCGGACTGTCCGAGCAGCTGGGTGGCTTCTCCTTTGATAATCAACAGGCCGAGAGCTGGCTTGCAGGCGATCAGGGAATGATCGACCTCGAAGACGCGGATGAGGTGGGTTGGAACATATCTCCGCGCGACCGATCAAACAGCAGATTTGTAACTTACCAAGATGTCCCAGCATGCCGTAATTAGACAGTCACGGGCCGTCGAGTCACCCAGCGTGACATACGAAGTCCATCTGCATCCAACTTACCGCGCGCCTTGTCTATGGTTCAGCCTCAGTGGGCTGCCCGTGGACGAGCCGTTGCTCGATGTTGAGACGGTCTTTCGGCGCTTGGTGCCAGATGAGTTCAAGGCGCGGCTCCGGAATCAAGGTCCGATCGCAGCCATCTCGGCAGATGTGAGTGAACATGAAATATCAACTGAGAGGTTGCAGGGGGAAGACCAACAACACCCCCCATAAACTTAGCACGGGAGAGGGAAATTTGCGCATATGCATAAGCGCCCATGTTAAAGCCTTTACTATTTCTCGACTGACATGCCACTTGTGCCACGCAGCATCATCCCATCACAGGTGTCCCAACCTTCTTCATCCATCCATGTCTTCTCGGTGAGGCCATGTCGAATTTCGACTGCTCCAAGGAGGACTACCTGATGGTATGGCTGGGCCTGGTGGGCGGGTGCGTTGGACTCTGGGTTCCAAGGGAGATGGCCTCTCTCTAAGGTGGCCGGGTCGAATGTTCGAAGCTCCACTTTCCTTAAGCCGAGGAGGGGTATCGTGGGTATCTGACGCTGCTCATCACGTCGTGATCCCCGGCACGGAAAGGGGCTTCGTTGACTGCATTCCTTTACTATGGCGCAGAGAAGCCCGCCTCCACTGGGGGAGCTGGTGCTCAGTCATCGTCACTATCTTCCTCCATGGCAACATCGCTGTCCTCCTCCTCCTCCTCCTCGTCCCTACCCCGCTTCTGGCCCCTGCCGCTATCGGGCACGTCGGCATCCTTCATAACGGTGTCGGCGGTCGAGGCCGGCTTCGAGGGAAGCCCTGCGGCCCCTGAAGATGTGGATGTCGCTCCGGGTACGGGGGCGTTGAAGATGCTGTGCTGCAGCTCCGTGACTTCGACGTTGGTCGAGGCCGTTGGGTTCACCAGCTTGAAGGTGCCGTCAAGCTTTGCGATCGTGTTTGACTTGGTCTTGGCATACTCGATTTTCTGGGAGGAATCAACGCGCCGTCAGAGACTCATACAATAATGGTAATGTTTTGAGAAAACTTACTAGCTTGGAGCCGAAAAAATCAAAGCCGTCTAGAGACCGCATCGCTTGCGTCGATGCGTGTATGTCTCGAAACACAATGTGGGCTTGACCGCGCATCTTCATCGTTTTGAGCGCCACGACATCCAGTACAGGGCCATATGTAGAGAACAGCATATATAATGCCGTCCTCATGTCCTGCTTCTGGTAGCCCTTGTCCGAGCGGATGTTGCGCACGTAGAGGCTACATAAACTCGTCAGCAAAGGAGACTACATAAAGTCCATAGAGCCACACGCAGAGAAGGGTTGAAGAAAGGAAGGAAAAAAAAAAAAAAAAACACTCACGTCTGATTTGGGGGGATCTGAACAACCTTGGACGGTAGTCCAGCTGGTGGTGCTCCGCGAGGAAGCGCGGACGTGCCTGTCGCCATTTTGTCTTGTTTGCGGCTCAGTCTGGCGGGAGCCGATAGTCTTTGTTCAAAATCGAAATGTACACTCGGCCGCAGAACGCGCGATGGTGCCGGCCCGACCTAAAGTAGCGACCAGTTGCGGTGCGTTCCGATTCAATGAATGACCGTCGCGTTACTGAATAACCAGGGCTCTGTCCGCCTGGGGCAGCATCAACAATAATAATAGCCTTTTGAATTCAATTCCGCTTTTTGCTCCGCCGCTTGTCGAAGCTGGAGCTTTCGCCAAGCTCGACAGGGGTTAGGGTTTCAGCAGCGGAGTGCCCCTCCATAATGCGACCCACTGTATCGTCATCCTAGGTTCGCTTGAAGTTGAAGCTTACAGAAACCTGCCATCTCGGTCGAGCGATTCCTCATCCACCTCTCAATCCGCACCCAAGTGTTCAGACGGTGATAGTAGAGAGCCACTCCTATCACCCTAGCTCACTTGCCACCACCTGCCCACCATGGCGCCTCCCGAAGTCCACCATCTTTTCCACAACCCAATCGCCGACCACTCCTTCTCGGCCGATCGTCAGACGCTGGCCATCGCTCGCGACTCGACCGTTGAGCTCTACGGAAGGGCTGAAAATGGATTCAGACTGCAGGATGAGCTCAAGGGACACGACAAGACGGTCACTAGTGTGGACATCGCACCCAACTCGGGTCGCATCGTCACTTGTTCGCAGGGTTGGTGGTCTTGACCCTTCAGCCTGTTGCATACATGGGCTCGACCAAGCTTCCCGGCTGATTGCTGACTTTGGACTTTGAAATCCTCATACAGACCGTAACGCCCTTGTCTGGGAACCCTCCCCGACCGGATACAAGCCGACGCTGGTGCTGCTCCGGATCAACCGAGCGGCCACCTATGTGCGCTGGTCGCCTAGCGAGACCAAGTTCGCCGTCGGCTCCGGAGACCGCGTTATCGCCATCTGCTACTTTGAGGAGGAGAACGACTGGTGGGTATCCAAGCATCTGAAGAAGCCGATCCGCAGCACCATCACCACCGTGGCCTGGCACCCCAACTCAGTCCTGCTCGCCGCCGGCTCCACCGACGCCCACGCGCGCGTCCTCAGCAGCTTCATCAAGGGCGTCGACACCAAGCCCGAGCCTACCGGCTGGGGTGAGCGCCTGCCCTTCAACACTGTCTGCGGCGAGTACCTCAACAACTCGGCTGGTTGGGTCCACGCCGTGGCCTTTTCCCCTTCAGGCGAGGCCCTGGCTTTTGCCGCCCACGACAGCTCCATCACGGTTGTCTACCCCGGCGGACCTGACCAGCCGCCGCGTGCGCTGATTAGCATCAACACGCAGCTTCTTCCTTTCATGGGACTCGTCTGGAACGGCGAGTCGGAGATCATCGCCGCTGGCTACGACTGCGAGGCCTTCCGCTTCAGGGGCGGTGAGGGTGGATGGCAACTCAGCGGCTCGCTCGAGTCCAAGGGCCGCCCCGGTGCAGGCGCCGAGCGAGAGGAGTCTGCGCTGAACATGTTCAGACAAATGGACCTGAAGGGCAAGGTCAAGGACGACACGCAACTCAAGACTGTTCACCAGAACACAATCACCACCATCCGTTCCTTCGAGGAGTCAGGCTCGGGACTGGTCAAGATGAGTTGTGAGTTTCCCAGACATGCTGCCCCTAGCCGTGACATTTACACACTTGGATCGATACTAACAGAACTTACAGCGAGCGGAGTTGACGGAAGAATTGTGATCTGGGATGTCTAGATTCCAGTTAGAACAAATTAACGATCCATACTTCATTACAGGCTGACCGCCAATCCTGTATAATTGAAACTCTAATTGCCAGTCACATATTCGGAATATGTCGTGTCGATGCGAATGAACAATCACTCATGGCGACCAAAGTGATAGGTGTACTTGGTACTGAAACCGTCAATGTGGCTAATACTTTTAGTGTCGAAGTGACAGATTTGTTTCGACATGGCTCATCGACTTTCTCAACCCAAAAGCCGAAAATAACGGAGACTGCGCAAGCCAAGCTAGCTTTTAGCAACCCCGGAATTGACTGACCTTCGCTTTTTTCATGCGGATTTTTTTTGCGATGGCTCGTGGAGCACGTTTGCTTCTCAAGTCGATCTGACGCCCCGTCTGTCTTGGCCATTTTACTTTTGCAAACGACCGTGTTGTCGATTGGTGAAGCTTTTCACCATTATTGTCTCTAATAGTAACCACAAGGAGTGAGCCTTGAGAACATGCCTTCGATCTGACAATCTTTGAATACTTGACTTGCTTGGCCTTGTCGTGCTAGCTGCTTTCGAAGTTCAAGAAACAAGTCATCCACAGGTTTCCTTTCCATGTGAGTATACAGGATGAGAGCCGACAAGGTTTCCCATAAACTCATCATTCCTGATCAAGCACAAAATCCGGGGCGAAGAGAGCCTTTTGAGTCTTGGGTCAGTCACCCCCCAAAATCATGTCGGCATTGGAGTCCAGTCTCATGCATTATATTCTTATATAACATTCATATATGTTTTCTTCCCCAGCCTTGTCCTGGTTCATCAGGGAAGCGTCCAGCCAGCTCCGTTCATCTGTAGTTCTTGGTCCCTTGCTCCTCATTTGAACACACACAGCCTAAACAAATACCTGAGCTATGAGCGACGAACCCAACGTTAACACCGGAGGAGGAGACCACAACATGATAGAAGTCATCCCACACCGACACTACAGTACGTGGGAAGGCTTTGTCAATGGTAGGGTGTGTATGCACTGCATAGAATCAACGCAGACCTTTATAGTAAAGGTGCACACGGGACAGACTCGACGCCGCAAACAGTCTCGTGGTTTCTTCTCATCGGCCAAGGCCAAGCTGGGGCTTGGCGGTGATGGGGATGATAATGAATTCTGGATCGGCGAGCCTACGGACGACCTGCGAGGCAACATCTTGATAATATGTAACTGGAAGTGGGCTAAAGCGCGGCGTCATGGACGGTCACACATCAGAGAACAGATCCAGGCGGTGAGATCCATGGAGGTGCTGCTTCAAAACGCCAAAATTCTTGCCAAGGGCTTCGAGGCGAGGGACGGTCTGACACAAGCTCAGATTGATGAGCAATGGATTCGGGCCGGTCGGCTTATATGTGAGCAGGTGGGCGACTTTGACGGGGGCAGAGCTATCCAGGACATGGGCAGTGGGCAGAGATAGCTGCCTAAATCCCGTGCCCAGACTTTTTGAGCCGAGTTGATGAGACGTATAATCACAGGATAGTGAGGTAAGGAAGTATACAGGATCTAATTCAGATCTAGCTGGACTAATTTCCAGGTACAAAAAAAGAACGCTAAATGAGTGAACGAGGATGGCCATCCAACAGCACAAGTGGCAGCTTTACACAAAAGCCAGAAACCAAAGGAGAGACATTTTAGCAAAAAAACAAAGCAACCAATTCCGTTTATCATATCTCCACCACAACCGTTATCCTGACCGTCGTGCGACTGGTAGCGTGCAGGGCTGCTTCAAGCCCCAAAGATGGCGATGAAGGACAGCGCACGAGTTGAAAGGTGAGTCCTGAGCAAAGTGCGGCGAACTCGCTTAGATCTGCTTGAGGTCCAGGAAGACGGCGTCTGTGAGGTCGATGTCTTTGGTCTCGGTGACGACGGTGATACCGGCAGAGCATCTCTGGTCGGCATTGCCGGTGCCAAAGGCCTGGCTGTTGCAGCAGACCATGGTGCCATCGCACTTGGTGACACCCTGGGAGCAGGTGGCTGTGGCGGTTTGTTAGAGTTTGTCAGAAAGGGGTCTTTTTTTTTTTTTGTTTTTTTATTGTATGCCCCGGAAATGACTTACTGGTCTCCTTGCCCTTGCTGCCGCTGTTCTTCTTGTTCTTGTCCCCGGCGACGGTGCTGAAGTCGGTCACGCAGCAGAAGGGGGTCATTTCGTTGCTGCACGACACCTGCTGGCTGGTGCTTTTGACCTCGGGCTTGTTGATGACGGGCTTGTTGACGGTGGGCTTGGTGATAGTAGGCTTGTTGGCGGGGGACGCAGTGGAGACGCCGGTGAAGGCCAGGGCAACGACGACGAGGCTGGTGAAGAACTGCATTTTGGCGGCTTGAGGGGTGAGGAGCTGGTTGGATTTGTCTTTTGAGGTTGATTAGAGATGTCTCGAAAGAAAAGGAAGCAAGTAGGAATGAGAAAAGTAGCGAGTGGTTGGATCAAAAAAAAAAAAGAGAAAGAGTTGAGAGATTGGAGTGAGTGTAGAAGGTAGGTGGCTTTGTGAAGATGCTGCTGTGCGTGGGTTGAGAAGGAGAGAAGGATGATGAAGGGAGAGGTGATGCCCTTGTTATATACTCGTCGTCGTCAATTATCGTCAACTATGATGTGAGGCTTTTCTCCTGACCTAAATCATCATACAGATACAGAGCCGCTGTTCCCTGCCTGCCGGTCTCTTTGCTCTCATTGCTTTCTCCGGGCTGGACCTCGATCATGACCACGGCGGCGAAACTCGGCCGACCATTCTCAGACTCATCGGACGTTCATGCCAGAGGGGCAGGAGATACTTCAGCCGCACATGGATCTGTGCAAAAGCTTCACCTAGGGGCCGAACACTCCTTGACCATTGCAGGATAGAGGAGACGTGCATTGCTTCGCCAGCCTCACCACGAACGGCTGTCTACCGGCAGGCAAAGCAATACATTTGCCACCTGCGCGTCAAAGAAACGTGGTGCTGCTGCTGTCTCGATGCGAGAAAAAAAGACCCCTGGTCCCAGAATAGTGGTTCCTCGATCGCCCTGGTCAAGCTGGGGTAAAGAAGCAATATGCCAAGCTTCGAGATCGTTCGATGGGTGCAACCCACACCAAGACTTGATTATTCTAGGGAGTCTGAATTGAGAGTCGGAAGATTGTGAAGGTTTGTGCTCCAGTTCATGAAAATCTTTTTTTTTTTTTTTTTTTGCTATAATGTGAGCCAATAGTCTAGTTTGGGTTGTCACTTGGAGCCTCTGGTCTTGCATCTAGGACCATCATATGACTGACATATTGACTATTCGGAGTAGCCTCCTCTTAGATACCAATTGCCAATATCTGCACGTTATTATGATATTTCCCCTTCTATAGCCCCATGAAAACAAAGAAGAAAAAAACAAATTTTGTCCCGAATCAACGCATATGTTACTTTTCTGACGGATGTTCCCCGTGGGCATTGCCCCTTCCTTTTGATATACCAGCTCAGCTAAGGAGCGAAACAGAGAATAAAGTAAAAAATGACAGCATTTTGAGCCGGGGACGAGACTGACAGGTGCTGAGTGCATGGCAGCCTTGGCCGCCACATCCACAGGGGAAACAGAATAAACCTCATTTGCCCTGAACAGCCTCGCTAGGTTATTCAGCTCGCCAGTCACGGCAAAAATGCAAGAGTTCCATCGATTGCAGACTTGACTTGACTTGACTTATCGTGACGTGATTGACAGCTTTTTTCGGCTTGGCCGATCAAAGCCGGAAGACTGCCGCGGGTGAGAGCGACAGGCCAAGCCATCCAGACCAATCGCATCATCTTGTAGATCTCATGCTTTCTGTTTCTGATGCCATCGTCTCTTGTTTTGAAAGACGCAGCAAAGACAGCCTCTCTCCCGGAGTCTTTCCGGGGTGCTGAAAAAAAAAACCACAAAAACCACTTAAAGCGCGCCGCTTACACTGGTTCAGCCCACCGCCTCGCCGCAGGTCTGTCTTGCATCCTCACATTCGTTTGCTCCCTCTACCAGCCCTTTCGAGCCCTTGTGTAGCTCCGGCCAGACTCTTCCAGAAGCCCTCGAGAAGCACAACGAAAGCTCCCCAAGAGTAGTCGACCATGCTCACCTCCTCCGTCATCCCCCACGCCCTGGCTCTTGCCGCCTCCCTCGCTCCGCAGCTGGTCCACTGCGTCCCCGTCACCGATGGACTCGCTCCCCGGGAGCCGCAGTCCCTGTCGCTTTCGGACTTGACCAAGTACCTCAACCCCTCGGGGGGAACCAAGGCAGGGAGCGGCGCTGCAGGCGGCTGCCCAAGCACCGGGGGTGGTTATGTGAGCCAAAAGAACCTCTGCTCGACCGGCACATCGTACTGCTGCGTCAGCGAGGCAAGAGGTATGCGCCTGAGCGGTGGTCAAGTACGTGTGATGATGGGTGGGTGTACTAATCCTCTTCCTCACTTCCCGTCTGCCAGGCAACACGTGCATCGACGCCACAACCAAATGCGACCACACAGTTGTCTGCTGCAACAATGCCAACGGGTCCCAGATGTGCATGTGGGTGTTTGTCCCTGTATCCATGAAACGTGCAAGGGACTACTGTCTAGTTTTGTGAGCTGACATGACTGATCAACACACACGCGCGTCATACACAGGGGTGACATGAACTTCAACATGCCCATGACCATCAACATGCCTATCAATATCAACATCGGCGTTCCTAGCAACAAGAAAGACAGCAAGGTTCGCCGCTCCGGGCTGCAAGATTTGCCTTCCAAGGGGGATTCGAAGAGCTCGGCAGTCGATCCCGTAAGCGGCCTCCCTGTGAGCGACCTCGTTCTGGACCTGTTGAGAACCACACAATGAGTGTGTTTGGTTAGTGTGTGAAACATATCTATGCGTCTGTATCGGAGGGGACAAGGGGCAATGGAAGCTGGCTACTGGTGGCTCTTTGTCGTGCTGTATATAAATTCAGCTTTACAATGGTCGTTTGGCCTTTTAAAACCGTGTATTTTCCCGCCCATAGGATAATTCTTTTCTTTTTTTTTTTTTTTTGTCTCGCAGACAGACCACAGTATAGTTATATGTATATTTTTTCTATATATACTTATCTACACACGATCATGCTCAGTTGCTCCTCGCGTTCTGGATGGCAAGGCACAGAATGTCCGTGGCGCCGACCTTGGTGAGCTCGTCCATGACGATGGCAATCTTCTTCTTCTCGACCATTGAGCTGACGGCAACGGCGCCCTCCTGGTCAATGTTAGTGATGGTGGGGGCGCGTTTGCCGGGCGTGATGGCGGTGGCGGCGGTCAGCTTGGAGCGCTCGATGTTGTACTGGCACAGGATGTACTTCTGCGCCGTGATGACGCCCCTGATGCGGGACGCGATCAGCTCGACCAGCTCCGGGTTGCTGGGCGACTTGGACTTGATGAGGATGGCCGACGACTCGACGACCGTGTCGATGGCCTTGAGTCCGGCCGCCCTCATGGTCTCGCCCGACTCTGCAAAGTTGACATGTCAGTTAAAAAAAAAAAAAAAAAAAAAAACTCCGTTGCGCCTTTGATTGGTAGTTCTCAGACACTATTAGATCAGCCGTCGGATCTAGCCACACATACCAACTAGGTCGACAATGCCGTCGGCAACGCCCAAAGCACAAGCGGCCTCGACACTCCCGCTGAGCTCGATGATGTTGGTGCGCAGCTTCCTCGACCCCGGGGCCGGGGCGTCGCCCCCGTTGGCGGCGGCATCCTGCTCCTGCTCGAGGCGGGCAAAGTACTCCTCTGCGAGGTGGACGAAGCTGGTGCCGATGTTCTTGCCGACGAGGTCTGCGGATGAGGCGAAGGCGCCCTTCTCCGGCACCTGGACCTGGAGCCTGCAGCCGCCGAAGCCGAGGTCCATGACGGTCTCGCACCCCCTCGGCTTGTTGCTGCCCTCTTCGGCCGGGTTGAAGGTGCTGGTGGAGCCGCGGCGGGCGCGGTTCACGGACCGCACGCCGGCGTCGTGCTCCTGGACCTGGTCGGTGCCCGTGATGCCCAGGTCGACGCGGCCCTCGCCCACAAAGGTCGGGATGTCGGCGGCCGGCAGGAAGATGAGAGCTATGGGGAGGTTCTTGACCAGCGCGATGTCGAGGCGGTTCTCCCGCCTGAACTGGATGTCGGCGCCCTCGAGCAGGTTAAGACATGGGCCCTGGAGACGGCCCTCTACGTGGTTTGCGGACGTACCAATGGTCAGTGAAGGCGGTTCAATCCACGTGTCCATAGTCCAAGGTTAAAATGTATAATCTCATT